>NW_026894590.1:0-106826 GCF_032452875.1 Bos javanicus
TGATCATGCACTGATCACGTGAGGCTGATCATGCACTGATCACGTGGCTGATCATGCACTGATCACGTGACTGATCATGCACTGATCACGTGGCTGATCATGCACTGATCACGTGGTGGACATACACTGATCACGTGCCTGATCATGCACTGATCACGTGGCTGATCATGCACTGATCACGTGACTGATCATGCACTGTCTGGTGACTGATCATGCACTGATCACGTGGCTATCATGCACTGCTCACGTGGCTGATCATGCCATGATCATGCAGCTATGTACTGGTCACATGACTGATCATGCACTGATCACGTGACTGATCATGCACTGATCACGTGGCTATCATGCACTACTCACGTGGCTGATCATGCAATGATCATGTGGCTACCATGTACAGATCGTGAATGATCATACATCAGGTGACTGATCATGCACTGATCACGTGGCTATCATGCACTGATCACGAGACTGATCATGCACTGATCACGTCCTATCATGCACTGATCACATGACTGCCCATGCACTGATCACGTGGATGATCATACACTAATCATGTGACAGATCATGCACTGATCACGTGGCTGATCATGCACTGATACCGTGACTGAGCATGGACTGATCACATGACTATCATGTAGTGATCACGTGACTTAATGGCGCTGATCATGTGACTGATCATGCGCTGATCATGTTTGCTATCATACACTGATCATGTGCCTCTGGAGGCAATAAACAAAGAGCTGAGTAGACGCATCAAACAGTCAGCAGGCAATAATCATGGAACTCAGGTGTGAGGAATCATGCTGCTCAGCTGGCAATAATCAAGCAGCTGAGCAGGCAGGAATTACGCAGCACAGCAATTGTCAAGCAGATGACAGGCAGGAATCGTGCAGCTCAGCTGGCAATTGTCAAGCAGATGAGCAGACAGTAATCACGCAGCTCAGCAGGCCCAGATCACGTGACTGAGCATGCACTGTTCGCGTGGCTGATCATACACTGATCGTGATGATCATGCACTGATCACTTGGATATCATGCACTGATCTCGTGGCTGATCATACACTGTTCACGTGTCTGACCATGCACTGATCACGTGGCTGATCATACACTGCTCACGTAACTGATCATGCACTGATCACGTGGCTATCATGCACTGATCACGTGGCTGAACATGCACTGTTCACGTGGCTGATCACACACTGTCACGTGCATATCATGCACTGATCGTGGCACTCATGCACTGATCACGTGGCTGATCATACTCTGCTCATGCGTAACTCATGCACATCACGTGGCTATCATGCACTGCTCACGTGGCTGATCATCAGGATGATCGTAGCAACCATATACTGGTACGTGACTGATCATGCACTGATCACGTAAATGATCATGCACTGTTCGTGACTGATCATGTACTGATCGTGACTGATCATGCACACTGCCACGTGGCTATCATGCACTGCTCACGTGGCTGATCATGCACGATCACGTAGCAACCATGTACTGATCACGTGACTGATCATGCACTGATCACGTGACTGATCATGCACTGATCGTGGCTGATCATGCACTGATCACGTGGCTATCATGCACTGATCACGTGGCTGATCATGCACTGATCACGCCTACACCGTACTGGCGATCACATGACTGATCATGCACTGATCACGTGACTGATCATGATGATCACGTGGCTATCATGCACTACTCACGTGGCTGATCATGCAATGATCATGTAGCTACCATGTACTGGTCACGTGAATGATCATACACTGATCAGGTGACTGATCATGCACTGATCACGTGGCTATCATGCACTGATCACGTGGCTGATCATGCACTGATCACGGCTATCATGCACTGATCACGTGACTGATCATGCACTGATCACGTGGCTGATCATGCACTGATCACGTGACTGATCATGCACTGATCGCGTGGCTGATCATGCACTGATCACGTGACTGATCATGCACTGATCACATGACTATCATGTGATCACGTGACTTAATGGCGCTGATCATGTGACTGATCATGCACTGATCATGTTTGCTATCATGCACTGATCATGTGCCTCTGGAGGCAATGAACAAAGAGCTGAGTAGGCACGAATCAAACAGTCAGCAGGCAATAATCATGGAACTCAGGTGTGAGGAATCATGCTGCTCAGCTGGCAATAATCAAGCAGCTGATCAGGCAGGAATCATGCAGCTCAGCTGGCAATTGTCAAGCAGATGAGCAGACAGTAATCACGCAGCTCAGCATGCCCTGATCACGTGACTGATCATGCACTGATCACGTGGCTGATCATACATCGTGATGATCATGCACTGATCACGTGGCTGATCATGCACTGATCACGTGGCTGATGATCATGCACTGATCACGTGGCTGATCATGCACTGATCACGTGACTGATCATGCACTGATCACGTGGCTATCATGCACTGATCACGTGACTGATCATGCACTGTTCACGTCTATATCATGCACTGATCACATGACTGCCGTGCACTGATCACGTGGATGATCATACACTAATCTTGTGACAGATCATGCACTGATCACGTGGCTGATCATGCACTGATACACGTGACTGAGCATGGACTGATCACATGACTATCATGTAGTGATCACGTGACTTAATGGCGCTGATCATGTGACTGATCATGCGCTGATCATGTTTGCTATCATGCACTGATCATGTGCCTCTGGAGGCAATAAACAAAGAGCTGAGTGGCACGAATCAAACAGTCAGCAGGCAATCATGGAACGTGTGAGGAATCATGCTGCTCAGCTGGCAATAATCAAGCAGCTGAGCAGGCAGGAATTGCGCAGCACAGCTGGCAATTGTCAAGCAGATGACAGGCAGGAATCGTGCAGCTCAGCTGGCAATTGTCAAGCAGATGAGCAGACAGTAATCACGCAGCTCAGCAGGCCCAGATCACGTGACTGAGCATGCACTGTTCACGTGGCTGATCCACTGATCACGTGATGATCATACTGATCACTTGGATATCATGCACTGATCACGTGGCTGATCATACACTGTACGTGTCTGACCATGCACTGATCACGTGGCTGATCATACACTGCTCACGTAACTGATCATGCACTGATCGCGTGGCTATCATGCACTGATCACGTGGCTGAACATGCACTGTTCACGTGGCTGATCACACACCTGTCACGTGACATATCATGCACTGATCACGTGGCACTCATGCACTGATCACGTGGCTGATCATACTCTGCTCACGTAACTCATGCACACATCACGTGGCATCATGCACTGCTCACGTGGTCGTCATGGAATGATCACGTAGCAACCATATACTGGTACGTGACTGATCATGCAAAGATCACGTAATGATCATGCACTGTTCACGTGACTGATCATGTACTGATC
This sequence comes from Bos javanicus, assembly GCF_032452875.1. Classification (NCBI taxonomy): domain Eukaryota; kingdom Metazoa; phylum Chordata; class Mammalia; order Artiodactyla; family Bovidae; genus Bos; species Bos javanicus. The sequence goes on from NW_026894590.1 coordinate 3,409, forward strand.
ACGTGACTGATCATGCACTGATCACGTGGCTATCATGCTCTGCTCACGTGGCTGATCATGCAACGATCACATAGCAACCATGTACTGGTCACGTGACTGATCATGCACTGATCACGTAATTGATCCTGCACTGATCACGTGGCTCATCATGCACTGATCACGTGGCTGATCACACATGTATCACGTGACTGATCATGCACTGATCGTGGCTCTCATGCACTGATCACGTGGCTGTCATGCACTGATCACGTGGATATCATGCACTGATCACGTGGCTGATCACAACGTATCACATGACTGATCATGCACTGATCACGTGGCTATCATGCACTGATCACGTGGCTATCATGCACTGATCACGTGGCTGATCAGGCAATGATCACGTGGCTACCATGTACTGGTCACGTGACTGATCATGCACTGATCACGTAATTGATCATGCACTGATCACGTGGCTGATCATGCACTGATCACGTGGCTGATCATACACTGATCACGTAACTGATCATGCACTGATCACGTGACTGATCATGCACTGATCACGTGGCTATCATGCACTGATCACTTGGCTGGACATACACTGATCACGTGCCTGGTCATGCACTGATCACGTGGCTGATCATGCACTGATCACGTGACTGATCATGCACTGATCTCGTGTCTGATCATGCACTGATCACGTGGCTATCATGCACTGCTCACGTGGCTGATCATGCCATGATCACGCAGCTACCATGTACTGGTCACATGACTGATCATGCACTGATCACGTGACTGATCATGCAGTGATCACGTGGCTATCATGAACTACTCACGTGGCTGATCATGCACTGATCATGTAGCTACCATGTACTGGTCACGTGACTGATCATTCACCCATCACGTGACTGATCATGCACTGATCACGTGGCTATCATGCACTGATCACGTGACTGATCATGCACTGTTCACGTCTATATCATGCACTGATCACATGACTGCCATGCACTGATCACGTGGATGATCATACACTGATCTTGTGACAGATCATGCACTGATCACGTGGCTGATCATGCACTGATACCGTGACTGAGCATGGACTGATCACATGACTATCATGTAGTGATCACGTGACTTAATGGCGCTGATCATGTGACTGATCATGCGCTGATCATGTTTGCTATCATACACTGATCATGTGCCTCTGGAGGCAATAAACAAAGAGCTGAGTAGGCACGAATCAAACAGTCAGCAGGCAATAATCATGGAACTCAGGTGTGAGGAATCATGCTGCTCAGCTGGCAATAATCAAGCAGCTGAGCAGGCAGGAATTACGCAGCACAGCTGGCAATTGTCAAGCAGATGACAGGCAGGAATCGTGCAGCTCAGCTGGCAATTGTCAAGCAGATGAGCAGACAGTAATCACGCAGCTCAGCAGGCCCAGATCACGTGACTGAGCATGCACTGTTCACGTGGCTGATCATACACTGATCACGTGATGATCATGCACTGATCACTTGGATATCATGCACTGATCACGTGGCTGATCATACACTGTTCACGTGTCTGACCATGCACTGATCACGTGGCTGATCATGCACTGCTCACGTAACTGATCATGCACTGATCACGTGGCTGATCATGCACTGTTCACGTGGCTGATCACACACCTGTCGCGTGACATATCATGCACTGATCACGTGGCACTCATGCGATCATGGCTGATCATACTCTGCTCACGTAACTCATGCACACATCACGTGGCTATCATGCACTGCTCACGTGGCTGATCATGGAATGATCACGTAGCAACCATATACTGGCACGTGACTGATCATGCAGATCACGTAATTGATCATGCACTGTTCACGTGACTGATCATGCACTGATCACGTGGCTGATCATGCACTGATCACGTGGCTATCATGCACTGATCACGTGGCTGATCATGCGATCACATAGCAACCATGTACTGATCACGTGACTGATCATGCACTGATCACGTGAGCTGATCATGCACTGATCACGTGTCATCATGCACTGATCACGTGGCTATCATGCACTGATCACGTGGCTGATCATGCATGATCACGCCTTTACCGCCATACTGGTCACATGACTGATCATGCACTGATCACGTGGCTGATCATGCACTGATCACGTGGCTATCATGCACTACTCACGTGGCTGATCATGCACTGATCATGTAGGCTACCATGCACAGGTCACGTGAATGATCATACACCCATCAGGTGACTGATCATGCACTGATCACGTGGCTATCATGCACTGATCACGAGACTGATCATGCACTGATCCGCGTCTATATCATGCACTGATCACATGACTGCCCATGCACTGATCACGTGGATGATCATACACTGATCTTGTGACAGATCATGCACTGATCACGTGGCTGATCATGCACTGATACCGTGACTGAGCATGGACTGATCACATGACTATCATGTAGTGATCACGTGACTTAATGGCGCTGATCATGTGACTGATCATGCGCTGATCATGTTTGCTATCATACACTGATCATGTGCCTCTGGAGGCAATAAACAAAGAGCTGAGTAGGCCGAATCAAACAGTCAGCAGGCAATAATCATGGAACTCAGGTGTGAGGAATCATGCTGCTCAGCTGGCAATAATCAAGCAGCTGAGCAGGCAGGAATCATGCAGCTCAGCTGGCAATTGTCAAGCAGATGAGCAGACAGTAATCAGCAGCTCAGCAGGCCCAGATCACGTGACTGAGCATGCACTGTTCACGTGGCTGATCATACACTGATCACGTGATGATCATGCACTGATCACGCGGATATCATGCACTGATCACGTGGCTGATCATGCACTGATCACGTGACTGATCATGCACTGATCACGTGGCTGATCATGCACTGATCACGTGGCTGATCATGCACTGATCACGTGGCTGATCATGCACTGATCACGTGGCTATCATGCACTGATCACGTGGCTGATCATGCACTGATCACGTGACTGATCATGCACTGATCACGTGGCTATCATGCACTGATCACGTGGCTGATCATGCAATGATCGTAGCTATCATGCACTGATCACGTGACTGATCATGCACCATCACGTGACTGATCATGCACTGATCACGTGGCTATCATGCACTGATCGTGACTGATCATGCACTGATCACGTCTATATCATGCACTGATCACGTGACTGATCATGCACTGATCACGTGGCTGATCATGCACTGATCACGTGACGATCATGCACTGATCACGTGGCTGATCATGCTGATCCGTGGCTGATCATGCACTGATCACATGACTGATCATGTGCGCCATGGATGACATGCACTGATCACTGACTGATCATGCACTGATCACGTGATCTGATCATGCTGATCACGTGGCTGATCATGCACTGATCACGTAACTGATCATGCACTGATCACGTGGCTATCATGCACTGATCACGTGGCTGATCATGCACTGATCACGTGGCTGATCATGCACTGTCACGTGACGATCATGCACTGATCGTGGCTCTCATGCACTGATCACGTGGCTGATCATGCACTGATCACGTAACTCATGCACATCACGTGGCTATCATGCACTCACGTGGCTGATCATGCAATGATCACGTAGCTACCATATACTGGTCACGTGACTGATCATGCACTGATCACGTGACTGATCATGCACTGATCGCGTGGCTGATCATGCACTGATCACGTGACTGATCATGCACTGATCACGTGGCTATCATGCACTGCTCACGTGGCTGATCATGCACGATCACGTAGCTATCATGTACTGATCACGTGACTGATCATGCACTGATCACGTGATTGATCATGCACTGATCACGTGGCTGATCATGCACTGATCACGTGGCTGATCACACATGATCACGTGACTGATCATGCACTGATCACGTGGCTATCATGCACTGATCACGTGGCTGTCATGCACTGATCGCGTGGATATCATGCACTGATCATGTGGCTGGTCATGCACTATCACATGACTGATCATGCACTGATCACGTGGCTGATCATGCACTGATCATGGCTGATCATGCACTGATCACGTGGCTATCATGCACTGCACGTGGCTGATCATGCATGATCACGTGGCTATCATGCTGATCACGTGACTGATCATGCACTGATCACGTGACTGATCATGCACTGATCACGTGGCTATCATGCACTGATCACGTGGCTGATCATGCACTGATCACGTGGCTATCATGCACTGATCACGTGACTGATCATGCACTGATCACGTGGCTGATCATGCACTGATCACGTGGCTATCATGCACTGATCGTGGCTGATCATGCACTGATCACGTCTGATCATGCACTGATCACGTGACTGATCATGCACTGATCACGTGGCTGATCATGCACTGATCACGTGACTGATCATGCACTGATCACGTGGCTGATCATGCACTGATCACGTGACTGATCATGCACTCACGTGGCTGATCATGCACTGATCACGTGGCTATCATGCACTGATCACGTGGCTGATCATGCATGATCACGTAGCTATCATGCACTGGTCACGTGACTGATCATGCACTGATCACGTGGCTGATCATGCACTGATCACGTGGCTATCATGACTATCACGTGGCTGATCATGCACTGATCACGTAGCTACCATGCACTGATCACGTGACTGATCATGCACTGATCAGTGACTGATCATGCACTGATCACGTGGCTATCATGCACTGCTCACGTGGCTGTCATGCAATGATCACGTGGCTACCATATACTGATTACGTGACTGATCATGCACTGATCACGTCAAATGATCATGCACTGTTCACGTGACTGATCATGCACTGATCACGTGACTGATCATGCACTGATCACGTGGCTATCATGCACTGCTCATGGCTGATCATGCACAACGATCATGTAACCATGTACTGATCACGTGACTGATCATGCACTGATCACGTGATTGATCATGCACTGATCACGTGGCTGATCATGCACTGATCACGTGGCTGATCACATGTATCGTGACTGATCATGCACTGATCACGTGGCTTCATGCACTGATCACGTGCTGTCATGCACTGATCACGTGGATATCATGCACTGATCACGTGGCTGATCACACACTATCACATGACTGATCATGCACTGATCACGTGGCTATCATGCACTGATCACGTGGCTATCATGCACTGATCACGTGGCTGATCATGCAATGATCACGTGGCTACCATGTACTGATCACGTGACTGATCATGCACTGATCACGTAATTGATCATGCACTGATCGTGGCTGATCATGCACTGATCACGTGGCTGATCATGCACTGATCACGTAACTGATCATGCACTGATCACGTGACTGATCATGCACTGATCGCGTGGCTATCATGCACTGATCACGTGGCTGACATACACTGATCACGTGCCTGATCATGCACTGATCACGTGGCTGATCATGCACTGATCGTGACTGATCATGCACTGATCACGTGTCTGATCATGCACTGATCACGTGGCTATCATGCACTGCTCACGTGGCTGATCATGCATGATCACGCTACCATGTACTGGTCACATGACTGATCATGCACTGATCACGTGACTGATCATGCACTGATCACGTGGCTATCATGCACTACTCGCGTGGCTGATCATGCAATGATCATGTAGCTACCATGTACAGGTCACGTGAATGATCATACACCCATCAGGTGACTGATCATGCACTGATCACGTGGCTATCATGCACTGATCACGTGACTGATCATGCACTGTTCACGTCTATATCATGCACTGATCACATGACTGCCCATGCACTGATCACGTGGATGATCATACACTAATCTTGTGACAGATCATGCACTGATCACGTGGCTGATCATGCACTGATACCGTGACTGAGCATGGACTGATCACATGACTATCATGTAGTGATCACGTGACTTAATGGCGCTGATCATGTGACTGATCATGCGCTGATCATGTTTGCTATCATACACTGATCATGTGCCTCTGGAGGCAATAAACAAAGAGCTGAGTAGGCACGAATCAAACAGTCAGCAGGCAATAATCATGGAACTCAGGTGTGAGGAATCATGCTGCTCAGCTGTAATCAAGCAGCTGAGCAGGCAGGAATCGTGCAGCTCAGCTGGCAATTGTCAAGCAGATGAGCAGACAGTAATCACGCAGCTCAGCAGGCACTGATCACGTGACTGAGCATGCACTGTTCACGTGGCTGATCATGCACTGATCACGTGGCTGATCATGCACTGATCACGTGGCTATCATGCACTGATCACGTGGCTGATCATGACTGATCACGTGCTACCATGCACTGATCACGTGGCTGATCATACTGAGCGTGGCTGATCATGCACTGATCACGTGGCTGATCATGCACTGATCACGTGGCTGATCATGCACTGATCACGTGGCTGATCATGCACTGATCACGTGACTGATCATGCACTGATCACGTGGCTATCATGCACTGATCACGTGGCTGATCATGCTGATCACGTGACTGATCATGCACTGATCGCGTGGCTGATCATGCACTGATCACGTGGCTGATCATGCACTGATCACGTGACTGATCATGCACTGATCACGTGGCTATCATGCACTGCTCACGTGGCTGATCATGCATGATCACGCACATCCAGCTACCATGTACTGGTCACGTGACTGATCATGCACTGATCATGACTGATCATGCACTGATCACGTGGCTATCATGCACTACTCACGTGGCTGATCATGCAATGATCACGTAGCTACCATGTACTGGTCACGTGACTGATCATGCACTGATCACGTGACTGATCATGCACTGATCACGTGGCTATCATGCACTGATCACGTGACTGATCATGCACTGATCACGTCTATATCATGCACTGATCACGTGACTGCCCGTGCACTGATCACGTGGCTGATCATACACTGATCACGTGACTGATCATGCACTGATCACGTGGCTGATCATGCACTGATACGTGACTGATCATGCACTGATCACATGACTATCATGCACTGATCACGTGACTTCATGCACTGATCATGTGACTGATCATGCGCTGATCATGTTTGCTATCATGCACTGATCATGTGCCTCTGGAGGCAATAAACAAAGAGCTGAGTAGGCACGAATCAAACAGTCAGCAGGCAATAATCATGGAACACAGGTGTGAGGAATCATGCTGCTCAGCTGGCAATAATCAAGCAGCTGAGCAGGCAGGAATGATACGCTCAGCTGGCAATTGTCAAGCAGATGAGCAGACAGTGAATGCGCAGCTCAGCAGGCACTGATCACGTGACTGATCATGCACTGATCACGTGGCTGATCATGCACTGATCACGTGGCTGATGCACTGATCACGTGGATATCATGCACTGATCACGTGGCTGATCATGCACTGATCACGTGACTGATCATGCACTGATCACGTGTCTGATCATGCACTGATCACGTGGCTATCATGCACTGATCACGTGGCTGATCATGCATGATCACGCAGCTACCATGTACTGGTCACATGACTGATCATGCACTGATCACGTGACTGATCATGCACTGATCACGTGGCTATCATGCACTACTCACGTGGCTGATCATGCAATGATCATGTAGCTACCATACAGGTCGTGAATGATCATACACATCAGGTGACTGATCATGCACTGATCACGTGGCTATCATGCACTGATCACGAGACTGATCATGCACTGATTCCACGTCTATATCATGCACTGATCACATGACTGCCCGTGCACTGATCACGTGGATGATCATGCACTAATCATGTGACAGATCATGCACTGATCACGTGGCTGATCATGCACTGATACCGTGACTGAGCATGGACTGATCACATGACTATCATGTAGTGATCACGTGACTTAATGGCGCTGATCATGTGACTGATCATGCACTGATCATGTTTGCTATCATACACTGATCATGTGCCTCTGGAGGCAATAAACAAAGAGCTGATAGGCACGAATCAAACATCAGCAGGCAATAATCATGGAACTCAGGTGTGAGGAATCATGCTGCTCAGCTGGCAATAATCAAGCAGCTGAGCAGGCAGGAATTACGCAGCACAGCTGGCAATTGTCAAGCAGATGACAGGCAGGAATCGTGCAGCTCAGCTGGCAATTGTCAAGCAGATGAGCAGACAGTAATCACGCAGCTCAGCAGGCCCAGATCACGTGACTGAGCATGCACTGTTCACGTGGCTGATCATACACTGATCACGTGATGATCATGCACTGATCACTTGGATATCATGCACTGATCACGTGGCTGATCATACACTGTTCCGTGTCTGACCATGCACTGATCACGTGGCTGATCATGCACTGCTCACGTAACTGATCATGCACTGATCACGTGGCTATCATGCACTGATCACGTGGCTGATCATGCACTGATCACGTGGCTGATCACTGTCACGTGACATATCATGCACTGATCACGTGGCACTCATGCACTGATCACGTGGCTGATCATACACTGCTCACGTAACTCATGCACACATCACGTGGCTATCATGCACTGCTCGTGGCTGTCATGGAATGATCACGTGTACCATATACTGGTCACGTGACTGATCATGCACTGATCATGCGTAAATGATCATGCACTGATCACGTGACTGATCATGCACTGATCGCGTGGCTGATCATGCACTGATCACGTGACTGATCATGCACTGATCACGTGGCTATCATGCACTGATCACGTGGCTGATCATGCACTGATCACGTGGCTATCATGCACTGATCACGTGGCTGATCACACACTGATCACGTGACTGATCATGCACTGATCGCGTGGCTATCATGCACTGCTCACGTGGCTGATCATGCATGATCACTACCATGTACTGGTCACATGACTGATCATGCACTGATCACGTGACTGATCATGCACTGATCACGTGGCTATCATGAACTCGTGGCTGATCATGCAATGATCATGTAGCTACCATGTACAGTCACGTGAATGATCATACACCCATCAGGTGACTGATCATGCACTGATCACGTGGCTATCATGCACTGATCACGACTGATCATGCACTGTTCACGTCTATATCATGCACTGATCACATGACTGCCCATGCACTGATCACGTGGATGATCATACACTAATCATGTGACAGATCATGCACTGATCACGTGGCTGATCATGCACTGATACCGTGACTGAGCATGGACTGATCACATGACTATCATGTAGTGATCACGTGACTTAATGGCGCTGATCATGTGACTGATCATGCGCTGATCATGTTTGCTATCATACACTGATCATGTGCCTCTGGAGGCAATAAACAAAGAGCTGAGTAGGCACGAATCAAACAGTCAGCAGGCAATAATCATGGAACTCAGGTGTGAGGAATCATGCTGCTCAGCTGGCAATAATCAAGCAGCTGAGCAGGCAGGAATTACGCGGCACAGCTGGCAATTGTCAAGCAGATGACAGGCAGGAATCGTGCAGCTCAGCTGGCAATTGTCAAGCAGATGAGCAGACAGTAATCACGCAGCTCAGCAGGCCAGATCACGTGACTGAGCATGCACTGTTCACGTGGCTGATCATACACTGATCACGTGATGATCATGCACTGATCACGGATATCATGCACTGATCACGTGGCTGATCATACACTGTTCATGTCTGACCATGCACTGATCACGTGGCTGATCATACACTGATCACGTGGCTGATCATGCACTGATCACGTGGCTGATCATGCACTGATCACGTGGCTAACATGCACTGTCACGTGACTGATCATGCACTGATCACGTAACTGATCATGCACTGATCACGTGGCTGATCATGCACTGATCACGTGGCTGATCATGCATGTATCACGTGACTGATCATGCACTGATCACGTGGCTATCATGCACTGATCACGTGGCTGATCATGCTGATCACGTGGCTATCATGCACTGATCACGTGGCTGATCACACTGCGTATCACGTGACTGATCATGCACTGATCACGTATTGGCTATCATGCACTGATCACGTGGCTGATCATGCACTGATCACGTGGCTATGTACTGGTCGTGACTGATCATGCACTGATCACGTAGCGATCATGCACTGATCATGTGGCTGATCATGCACTGATCACGTGGCTGATCATGCACTGATCATGACTGATCATGCACTGATCACGTGACTGATCATGCACTGATCACGTGGCTATCATGCACTGATCACGTGGCTGGACATGCACTGATCACGTGCCTGGTGCACTGATCACGTGGCTGATCATGCACTGATCACGTGACTGATCATGCACTGATCACGTGTCTGATCATGCACTGATCACGTGGCTATCATGCACTGCTCACGTGGCTGATCATGCCATGATCACGTGGCTACCATGTACTGGTCACATGACTGATCATGCACTGATCACGTGACTGATCATGCAGTGATCACGTGGCTATCATGCACTACTCACGTGGCTGATCATGCAATGATCATGTAGCTACCATGTACAGGTCACGTGAATGATCATACACCCATCAGGTGACTGATCATGCACTGATCACGTGGCTATCATGCACTGATCACGGACTGATCATGCACTGATCACGTCTATATCATGCACTGATCACATGACTGCCCGTGCACTGATCACGTGGATGATCATACACTAATCTTGTGACAGATCATGCACTGATCACGTGGCTGATCATGCACTGATACCGTGACTGAGCATGGACTGATCACATGACTATCATGTAGTGATCACGTGACTTAATGGCGCTGATCATGTGACTGATCATGCGCTGATCATGTTTGCTATCATACACTGATCATGTGCCTCTGGAGGCAATAAACAAAGAGCTGAGTAGGCACGAATCAAACAGTCAGCAGGCAATAATCATGGAACTCAGGTGTGAGGAATCATGCTGCTCAGCTGGCAATAATCAAGCAGCTGAGCAGGCAGGAATTACGCAGCACAGCTGGCAATTGTCAAGCAGATGACAGGCAGGAATCGTGCAGCTCAGCTGGCAATTGTCAAGCAGATGAGCAGACAGTAATCACGCAGCTCAGCAGGCCCAGATCACGTGACTGAGCATGCACTGTTCACGTGGCTGATCATACACTGATCGCGTGATGATCATGCACTGATCACTTGGATATCATGCACTGATCACGTGGCTGATCATACACTGTTCACGTGTCTGACCATGCACTGATCACGTGGCTGATCATACACTGCTCACGTAACTGATCATGCACTGATCACGTGGCTATCATGCACTGATCACGTGGCTGAACATGCACTGTTCGCGTGGCTGATCACACACCTGTCACGTGACATATCATGCACTGATCACGTGGCACTCATGCACTGATCACGTGGCTGATCATACTCTGCTCACGTAACTCATGCACACATCACGTGGCTATCATGCACTGCTCACGTGGCTCGTCATGGAATGATCGCGTAGCTACCATATACTGGTCGCGTGACTGATCATGCAAAGATCACGTAAATGATCATGCACTGTTCACGTGACTGATCATGTACTGATCACGTGACTGATCATGCACTGACCCGTGGCTATCATGCTCTGCTCACGTGGCTGATCATGCACGATCACGTAGCAACCATGTACTGGTCACGTGACTGATCATGCACTGATCGCGTAATTGATCCTGCACTGATCGCGTGGCTCATCATGCACTGATCACGTGGCTGATCACATGTATCACGTGACTGATCATGCACTGATCACGTGGCTCTCATGCACTGATCACGTGGCTGTCATGCACTGATCGCGTGGATATCATGCACTGATCACGTGGCTGATCACACACGTATCACATGACTGATCATGCACTGATCACGTGGCTATCATGCACTGATCACGTGGCTATCATGCACTGATCGCGTGGCTGATCAGGCAATGATCACGTGGCTACCATGTACTGATCACGTGACTGATCATGCACTGATCACGTGGCTGATCATGCACTGATCACGTGGCTGATCATGCACTGATCACGTGACTGATCATGCACTGACCGCGTGGCTATCATGCACTGATCACGTGGCTGATCATGCTGATCACATGAGCAATCATGTACTGTCATGACTGATCATGCACTGATCACGTAATGATCCTGCACTGATCACGTGGCTGATCATGCACTGATCACGTGGCTGATCACACATGATCACGTGACTGATCATGCACTGATCCGTGGCTCTCATGCACTGATCACGTGGCTGATCATGCACTGATCACGTGGCTATCATGCACTGATCACGTGGCTGATCACACACGTATCACATGACTGATCATGCTGATCACGTGGCTATCATGCACTGATCAACGTGGCTATCATGCACTGATCACGTGGCTGATCAGGCAATGATCACGTGGCTACCATGTACTGGTCACGTACTGATCATGCACTGATCACGTAATTGATCATGCACTGATCATGTGGCTGATCATGCACTGATCGTGGCTGATCATACTGATCACATAACTGATCATGCACTGATCACGTGACTGATCATGCACTGATCCACGTGGCTATCATGCACTGATCATGGCTGGACATACACTGATCACGTGCCTGGTCATGCACTGATCGCGTGGCTGATCATGCACTGATCGCGTGACTGATCATGCACTGATCACGTGTCTGATCATGCACTGATCGCGTGGCTATCATGCACTGCTCACGTGGCTGATCATGCATGATCCGCGTAGCACCATGTACTGGTCATGACTGATCATGCACTGATCGTGGCTGATCATGCAGTGATCGCGTGGCTATCATGAACTACTCACGTGGCTGATCATGCAATGATCATGTAGCTACCATGTACAGGTCACGTGAATGATCATACACCCATCAGGTGACTGATCATGCACTGATCGTGGCTATCATGCACTGATCACGGACTGATCATGCACTGTTCGCGTCTATATCATGCACTGATCACATGACTGCCCGTGCACTGATCACGTGGATGATCATACTAATCTTGTGACAGATCATGCACTGATCACGTGCACTGATACACGTGACTGAGCATGGACTGATCACATGACTATCATGTAGTGATCACGTGACTTAATGGCGCTGATCATGTGACTGATCATGCGCTGATCATGTTTGCTATCATACTGATCATGCCTCTGGAGGCAATAAACAAAGAGCTGAGTAGGCACGAATCAAACATCAGCAGGCAATAATCATGGAACACAGGTGAGGAATCATGCTGCTCAGCTGGCAATAATCAAGCAGCTGAGCGGGCAGGAATTCGCAGCACAGCTGGCAATTGTCAAGCAGATGACAGGCAGGAATCGTGCAGCTCAGCTGGCAATTGTCAAGCAGATGAGCAGACAGTAATCACGCAGCTCAGCAGGCCCAGATCACGTGACTGAGCATGCACTGTTCGCGTGGCTGATCATACACTGATCACGTGATGATGATCATGCACTGATCACTTGGATATCATGCACTGATCGCGTGGCTGATCATGCACTGTTCACGTGTCTGACCATGCACTGATCACGTGGCTGATCATACACTGCTCACGTAACTGATCATGCACTGATCACGTGGCTATCATGCACTGATCACGTGGCTGAACATGCACTGTTCGCGTGGCTGATCACACACCTGTCACGTGACATATCAGCATGCACTGATCACGTGGCTGATCATACTCTGCTCACGTAACTCATGCACATCACGTGGCTATCATGCACTGCTCGTGGCTCGTCATGGAATGATCACAGCAACCATATACTGGTAACGTGACTGATCATGCAAAGATCACGTAAATGATCATGCACTGTTCGCGTGACTGATCATGTACTGATCACGTGACTGATCATGCACTGACCGTGGCTATCATGCTCTGCTCACGTGGCTGATCATGCGCGATCGTAGCAACCATGTACTGTCGCGTGACTGATCATGCACTGATCACGTAATTGATCCTGCACTGATCACGTGGCTCATCATGCACTGATCGCGTGGCTGATCACACATGTATCGTGACTGATCATGCACTGATCGTGGCTCTCATGCTGATCACGTGGCTGTCATGCACTGATCGCGTGGATATCATGCACTGATCATGTGGCTGATCACACACGTATCACATGACTGATCATGCACTGATCACGTGGCTATCATGCACTGATCACGTGGCTGATCATGCACTGATCACGTGGCTGATCATGCACTGATCGTGGCTGATCATGCACTGATCACGTAACTGATCATGCACTGATCACGTAATTATCATGCACTGATCACGTGGCTGATCATGCACTGATCACGTGGCTGATCATACACTGATCACGTGACTATCATGCACTGATCACGTGGCACTCATGCACTGATCACGTGGCTGATCATACTGATCACGTGACTCATGCACACATCACGTGGCTATCATGCACTGATCACGTGGCTGATCATGCACTGATCACGTAATCCACCTGCTGGTAACGTGACTGATCATGCCTGATCACGTGACTGATCATGCACTGATCACGTGACTGATCATGCACTGATCACGTGACTGATCATGCTGATCACGTGGCTATCATGCACTGCTCACGTGGCTGATCATGCACGATCACGTGGCAACCATGTACTGTCACGTGACTGATCATGCACTGATCACGTGATTGATCATGCACTGATCACGTGGCTGATCATGCACTGATCACGTGGCTGATCACACACTGATCACGTGACTGATCATGCACTGATCACGTGGCTCTCATGCACTGATCACGTGGCTATCATGCACTGATCATGTGGCTGATCATGCGTATCACATGACTGATCATGCACTGATCACGTGACTATCATGCACTGATCATGGCTATCATGCACTGATCGCGTGGCTGATCAGGCAATGATCGCGTAGCTACCATGTACTGGTCGTGACTGATACACTGAGCACGTAACTGATCATGCACTGATCATGTGGCTGATCATGCACTGATCACGTGGCTGATCATGCACTGATCACGTAACTGATCATGCACTGATCGCGTGGCTGATCATGCACTGATCACGTGGCTATCATGCACTGATCTTGGCTGGACATACACTGATCACGTGCTGCGCCATAATCACTGCTGATCGTGTGATACACTGATCACATGACTGATCATGCACTGATCTGGTGTCTGATCATGCACTGATCACGTGGCTATCATGCACTGCTCGTGGCTGATCATGCATGATCGCGGCTACCATGTACTGGTCACATGACTGATCATGCACTGATCGCGTGACTGATCATGCACTGATCACGTGGCTATCATGAACTGCTCACGTGGCTGATCATGCAATGATCATGTAGCTACCATGTACAGGTCACGTGAATGATCATGCACCGATCAGGTGACTGATCATGCACTGATCACGTGGCTATCATGCACTGATCACGTGGCTGATCATGCACTGATCACGTCTAGATCATGCACTGATCACATGACTGACCATGCACTGATCACGTGGCTGATCATGCACTGATCTTGTGACAGATCATGCACTGATCACGTGGCTGATCATGCACTGATACCGTGACTGAGCATGGACTGATCACATGACTATCATGTAGTGATCACGTGACTTAATGGCGCTGATCATGTGACTGATCATGCGCTGATCATGTTTGCTATCATACACTGATCATGTGCCTCTGGAGGCAATAAACAAAGAGCTGAGTAGGCAGATCAAACAGTCAGCAGGCAATAATCATGGAACTCAGGTGTGAGGAATCATGCTGCTCAGCTGGCAATAATCAAGCAGCTGAGCAGGCAGGAAGCAGCACAGCTGGCAATTGTCAAGCAGATGACAGGCAGGAATCGTGCAGCTCAGCTGGCAATTGTCAAGCAGATGAGCAGACAGTAATCACGCAGCTCAGCAGGCCCAGATCACGTGACTGAGCATGCACTGTTCACGTGGCTGATCATACACTGATCACGTGATGATCATGCACTGATCACGTGGCTATCATGCACTGATCACGTGGCTGATCATGCACTGTTCGCGTGGCTGATCATGCACTGATCACGTGGCTGATCATGCACTGATCGCGTGGCTGATCATGCACTGATCGCGTGGCTGATCATGCACTGATCCGTGGCAACCATGCACTGATCACGTGGCTGATCATGCTGATCACGTGACTGATCATGCACTGATCGCGTGGCTGATCATGCACTGATCGCGTGGCTGATCATACACTGTATCACGTGACTGATCATGCACTGATCACGTGGCTATCATGCACTGATCGTGGCTGTCATGCTGATCACGTGGCTATCATGCACTGATCACGTGGCTGATCATGCACTGTCACGTGACTGATCATGCACTGATCACGTGGCTGATCATGCACTGATCACGTGGCTATCATGCACTGATCACGTGGCTGATCAGCAATGATCACGTAGCTACCATGTACTGGTCACGTGACTGATCATGCTGATCACGTAATTGATCATGCACTGATCATGTGGCTGATCATGCACTGATCACGTGGCTGATCATACTGATCACGTGACTGATCATGCACTGATCACGTGACTGATCATGCACTGATCACGTGGCTATCATGCACTGATCACGTGGCTGGACATGCACTGATCACGTGCCTGATCATGCACTGATCGCGTGGCTGATCATGCACTGATCACGTGACTGATCATGCACTGATCACGTGTCTGATCATGCACTGATCGCGTGGCTATCATGCACTGCTCACGTGGCTGATCATGCATGATCACGCAGCTACCATGTACTGGTCACATGACTGATCATGCACTGATCACGTGACTGATCATGCAGTGATCACGTGGCTATCATGCACTACTCACGTGGCTGATCATGCAATGATCGTAGCTACCATGTACAGGTCACGTGAATGATCATACACCCATCAGGTGACTGATCATGCACTGATCACGTGGCTATCATGCACTGATCACGAGACTGATCATGCACTGATCACGTCTATATCATGCACTGATCACATGACTGCCCATGCACTGATCACGTGGATGATCATACACTAATCTTGTGACAGATCATGCACTGATCACGTGGCTGATCATGCACTGATACCGTGACTGAGCATGGACTGATCACATGACTATCATGTAGTGATCACGTGACTTAATGGCGCTGATCATGTGACTGATCATGCGCTGATCATGTTTGCTATCATACACTGATCATGTGCCTCTGGAGGCAATAAACAAAGAGCTGAGTAGGCACGATCAAACAGTCAGCAGGCAATAATCATGGAACTCAGGTGTGAGGAATCATGCTGCTCAGCTGGCAATAATCAAGCAGCTGAGCAGGCAGGAATTACGCAGCACAGCTGGCAATTGTCAAGCAGATGACAGGCAGGAATCGTGCAGCTCAGCTGGCAATTGTCAAGCAGATGAGCAGACAGTCGCAGCTCAGCAGGCCCAGATCACGTGACTGAGCATGCACTGTTCGCGTGGCTGATCATACACTGATCGCGTGATGATCATGCACTGATCACGGATATCATGCACTGATCACGTGGCTGATCATACACTGTTCACGTGTCTGACCATGCACTGATCACGTGGCTGATCATACACTGCTCACGTAACTGATCATGCACTGATCACGTGGCTATCATGCACTGATCACGTGGCTGAACATGCACTGTACGTGGCTGATCACACACCTGTCACGTGACATATCATGCACTGATCACGTGGCACTCATGCACTGATCACGTGGCTGATCATACTCTGCTCACGTAACTCATGCACATCACGTGGCTATCATGCACTGCTCT
This sequence comes from Bos javanicus, assembly GCF_032452875.1. Taxonomy (NCBI): domain Eukaryota; kingdom Metazoa; phylum Chordata; class Mammalia; order Artiodactyla; family Bovidae; genus Bos; species Bos javanicus. The sequence continues at coordinate 21,276 of NW_026894590.1, forward strand.
CGTGGCTCGTCATGGAATGATCGCGTAGCAACCATATACTGGTCACGTGGCTGATCATGCAAGATCACGTAAATGATCATGCACTGTTCGCGTGACTGATCATGTACTGATCGCGTGACTGATCATGCGCTGATCACGTGGCTATCATGCACTGCTCACGTGGCTGATCATGCGATCACGTAGCAACCATGTACTGATCACGTGGCTGATCATGCACTGATCACGTAACTGATCATGCACTGATCACGTGGCTGATCATGCACTGATCACGTGGCTGATCACATGTATCACGTGACTGATCATGCACTGATCACGTGGCTATCATGCACTGATCGCGTGGCTGATCATGCACTGATCACGTGGCTATCATGCACTGATCACGTGGCTGATCACACACGTATCACGTGACTGATCATGCACTGATCACGTGGCTATCATGCACTGATCGCGTGGCTATCATGCACTGATCACGTGGCTGATCATGCACTGATCACGTGGCTACCATGTACTGATCACGTGACTGATCATGCACTGATCACGTAAATGATCATGCACTGTTCACGTGACTGATCATACTGATCACGTGACTGATCATGCACTGACCGCGTGGCTATCATGCTCTGCTCACGTGGCTGATCATGCACGATCACGTAGCAACCATGTACTGTCACGTGACTGATCATGCACTGATCACGTAATTGATCCTGCACTGATCGCGTGGCTCATCATGCACTGATCACGTGGCTGATCACACATGATCACGTGACTGATCATGCACTGATCCCGTGGCTGCTCATGCACTGATCACGTGGCTGATCATGCACTGATCACGTGGATATCATGCACTGATCGCGTGGCTGATCACACACGTATCACATGACTGATCATGCACTGATCACGTGGCTATCATGCACTGATCACGTGGCTATCATGCACTGATCACGTGGCTGATCAGGCAATGATCACGTAGCTACCATGTACTGGTCACGTGACTGATCATGCACTGAGCGCGTAATTGATCATGCACTGATCATGTGGCTGATCATGCACTGATCGCGTGGCTGATCATACACTGATCACATAACTGATCATGCACTGATCACGTGACTGATCATGCACTGATCACGTGGCTGATCATGCACTGATCGCTTGGCTGGACATACACTGATCACGTGCCTGGTCATGCACTGATCACGTGGCTGATCATGCACTGATCACGTGACTGATCATGCACTGATCTCGTGTCTGATCATGCACTGATCACGTGGCTATCATGCACTGCTCACGTGGCTGATCATGCATGATCACGCAGCTACCATATACTGGTCACATGACTGATCATGCACTGATCACGTGACTGATCATGCAGTGATCGCGTGGCTATCATGAACTACTCACGTGGCTGATCATGCACTGATCACGTAGCTACCATGTACAGGTCACGTGAATGATCATACACCCATCAGGTGACTGATCATGCACTGATCGCGTGGCTATCATGCACTGATCACGAGACTGATCATGCACTGTTCACGTCTATATCATGCACTGATCACATGACTGCCCGTGCACTGATCACGTGGATGATCATACACTAATCTTGTGACAGATCATGCACTGATCACGTGGCTGATCATCTGATACCGTGACTGAGCATGGACTGATCACATGACTATCATGTAGTGATCACGTGACTTAATGGCGCTGATCATGTGACTGATCATGCGCTGATCATGTTTGCTATCATACACTGATCATGTGCCTCTGGAGGCAATAAACAAAGAGCTGAGTAGGCACGAATCAAACAGTCAGCAGGCAATAATCATGGAACTCAGGTGTGAGGAATCATGCTGCTCAGCTGGCAATAATCAAGCAGCTGAGCAGGCAGGAATTACGCAGCACAGCTGGCAATTGTCAAGCAGATGACAGGCAGGAATCGTGCAGCTCAGCTGGCAATTGTCAAGCAGATGAGCAGACAGTAATCACGCAGCTCAGCAGGCCCAGATCACGTGACTGAGCATGCACTGTTCACGTGGCTGATCATACACTGATCGCGTGATGATCATGCACTGATCACTGGATATCATGCACTGATCGCGTGGCTGATCATACACTGTTCACGTGTCTGACCATGCACTGATCACGTGGCTGATCATACTGCTCACGTAACTGATCATGCACTGATCGCGTGGCTATCATGCACTGATCACGTGGCTGAACATGCACTGTTCACGTGGCTGATCACACACCTGTCGCGTGACATATCATGCACTGATCACGTGGCACTCATGCACTGATCACGTGGCTGATCATACTCTGCTCACGTAACTCATGCACATCACGTGGCTATCATGCACTGCTCACGTGGCTCGTCATGGAATGATCACGTAGCAACCATATACTGGTAGCGTGACTGATCATGCAAAGATCACGTAAATGATCATGCACTGTTCACGTGACTGATCATGTACTGATCGCGTGACTGATCATGCACTGACCACGTGGCTATCATGCTCTGCTCACGTGGCTGATCATGCGCGATCACGTAGCAACCATGTACTGGTCACGTGACTGATCATGCACTGATCACGTAATTGATCCTGCACTGATCACGTGGCTCATCATGCACTGATCACGTGGCTGATCACACATGATCACGTGACTGATCATGCACTGATCCCGTGGCTCTCATGCACTGATCACGTGGCTGTCATGCACTGATCACGTGGCTATCATGCACTGATCACGTGGCTGATCATGCACTATCACATGACTGATCATGCACTGATCGCGTGGCTGATCATGCACTGATCGCGTGGCTATCATGCACTGCTCACGTGGCTGATCATGCACTGATCATGGCTGATCATGCACTGATCACGTGACTGATCATGCACTGATCACGTGGCTGATCATGCACTGATCGCGTGGCTATCATGCACTGATCAGACTGATCATGCACTGTTCACGTCTATATCATGCACTGATCACATGACTGACCATGCACTGATCACGTGGATGATCATGCACTAATCTTGTGACAGATCATGCACTGATCACGTGGCTGATCATGCACTGATACCGTGACTGAGCATGGACTGATCACATGACTATCATGTAGTGATCACGTGACTTAATGGCGCTGATCATGTGACTGATCATGCGCTGATCATGTTTGCTATCATACACTGATCATGTGCCTCTGGAGGCAATAAACAAAGAGCTGAGTAGGCACGAATCAAACAGTCAGCAGGCAATAATCATGGAACTCAGGTGTGAGGAATCATGCTGCTCAGCTGGCAATAATCAAGCAGCTGAGCAGGCAGGAATTACGCAGCAGCTGGCAATTGTCAAGCAGATGAGCAGACAGTAATCACGCGGCTCAGCAGGCCCAGATCACGTGACTGAGCATGCACTGTTCACGTGGCTGATCATACACTGATCGCGTGATGATCATGCACTGATCACTTGGATATCATGCACTGATCACGTGGCTGATCATACACTGTTCGCGTGTCTGACCATGCACTGATCACGTGGCTGATCATACACTGCTCACGTAACTGATCATGCACTGATCACGTGGCTATCATGCACTGATCGCGTGGCTGAACATGCACTGTTCGCGTGGCTGATCATCACACCTGTCACGTGACATATCATGCACTGATCACGTGGCACTCATGCACTGATCACGTGGCTGATCATACTCTGCTCACGTAACTCATGCACATCACGTGGCTATCATGCACTGCTCACGTGGCTCGTCATGGAATGATCACGTAGCAACCATATACTGGTAGCGTGACTGATCATGCAAGATCACGTAAATGATCATGCACTGTTCGCGTGACTGATCATGTACTGATCACGTGACTGATCATGCACTGACCACGTGGCTATCATGCTCTGCTCACGTGGCTGATCATGCACGATCACGTAGCAACCATGTACTGGTCACGTGACTGATCATGCACTGATCACGTAATTGATCCTGCACTGATCACGTGGCTCATCATGCACTGATCACGTGGCTGATCACACATGTATCGCGTGACTGATCATGCACTGATCCCGTGGCTCTCATGCACTGATCACGTGGCTGTCATGCACTGATCGTGGATATCATGCACTGATCACGTGGCTGATCACACACGTATCACGTGACTGATCATGCACTGATCACGTGGCTATCATGCACTGATCACGTGGCTATCATGCACTGATCACGTGACTGATCAGGCAATGATCACGTGCTACCATGTACTGGTCACGTGACTGATCATGCACTGATCACGTAATTGATCATGCACTGATCACGTGGCTGATCATGCACTGATCGCGTGGCTGATCATGCACTGATCACGTGACTGATCATGCACTGATCGTGACTGATCATGCACTGATCACGTGGCTATCATGCACTGCTCACGTGGCTGATCATGCGCTGATCACGCTGCACCATGCACTGATCACGCATGATGATCATGCACTGATCACGTGACTGATCATGCACTGATCACGTGGCTATCATGCACTATCACGTGGCTGATCATGCACTGATCACGTGGCTACCATGCACTGATCACGTGGCTGATCATGCACTGATCACGTGACTGATCATGCACTGATCGCGTGGCTATCATGCACTGATCAGCGTGACTGATCATGCACTGATCACGTCTGGATCATGCACTGATCACGTGGCTGTCATGCACTGATCACGTGGCTGATCGCACTGATCATGTGGCATATCATGCACTGATCACGTGGCTGATCATACACTGTTCGCGTGTCTGACCATGCACTGATCACGTGGCTGATCATACACTGCTCACGTAACTGATCATGCACTGATCACGTGGCTATCATGCACTGATCACGTGGCTGAACATGCACTGTTCACGTGGCTGATCACACACTGTCACGTGACATATCATGCACTGATCACGTGGCACTCATGCACTGATCGCGTGGCTGATCATACTCTGCTACGTAACTCATGCACACATCACGTGGCTATCATGCACTGCTCACGTGGCTCGTCATGGAATGATCGCGTAGCAACCATATACTGTGCGTGACTGATCATGCAAAGATCGCGTAAATGATCATGCACTGTTCGCGTGACTGATCATGTACTGATCGCGTGACTGATCATGCACTGACCGCGTGGCTATCATGCTCTGCTCACGTGGCTGATCATGCAGCGATCACGTAGCAACCATGTACTGGTCACGTGACTGATCATGCACTGATCGCGTAATTGATCCTGCACTGATCACGTGGCTCATCATGCACTGATCACGTGGCTGATCACACATGTATCACGTGACTGATCATGCACTGATCCCGTGGCTCTCATGCACTGATCACGTGGCTGTCATGCACTGATCACGTGGATATCATGCACTGATCACGTGGCTGATCACACCGTATCACATGACTGATCATGCACTGATCACGTGGCTATCATGCACTGATCGCGTGGCTATCATGCACTGATCGTGTGGCTGATCAGGCAATGATCACGTAGCTACCATGTACTGGTCACGTGACTGATCATGCACTGATCACGTAATTGATCATGCACTGATCATGTGGCTGATCATGCACTGATCACGTGGCTGATCATACACTGATCACATAACTGATCATGCACTGATCACGTGACTGATCATGCACTGATCGCGTGGCTATCATGCACTGATCACTTGGCTGGACATACACTGATCACGTGCCTGGTCATGCACTGATCGCGTGGCTGATCATGCACTGATCACGTGACTGATCATGCACTGATCTCGTGTCTGATCATGCACTGATCACGTGGCTATCATGCACTGCTCACGTGGCTGATCATGCCATGATCACGCAGCTACCATGTACTGGTCACATGACTGATCATGCACTGATCACGTGACTGATCATGCAGTGATCGCGTGGCTATCATGAACTACTCACGTGGCTGATCATGCAATGATCATGGCTACCATGTACAGGTCACGTGAATGATCATACACCCATCAGGTGACTGATCATGCACTGATCACGTGGCTATCATGCACTGATCACGAGACTGATCATGCACTGTTCACGTCTATATCATGCACTGATCACATGACTGCCCGTGCACTGATCGTGGATGATCATACACTAATCTTGTGACAGATCATGCACTGATCACGTGGCTGATCATGCACTGATACCGTGACTGAGCATGGACTGATCACATGACTATCATGTAGTGATCACGTGACTTAATGGCGCTGATCATGTGACTGATCATGCGCTGATCATGTTTGCTATCATACACTGATCATGTGCCTCTGGAGGCAATAAACAAAGAGCTGAGTAGGCACGAATCAAACAGTCAGCAGGCAATAATCATGGAACTCAGGTGTGAGGAATCATGCTGCTCAGCTGGCAATAATCAAGCAGCTGAGCAGGCAGGAATTACGCAGCACAGCTGGCAATTGTCAAGCAGATGACAGGCAGGAATCGTGCAGCTCAGCTGGCAATTGTCAAGCAGATGAGCAGACAGTAATCACGCAGCTCAGCAGGCCCAGATCACGTGACTGAGCATGCACTGTTCACGTGGCTGATCATACACTGATCGCGTGATGATCATGCACTGATCACTTGGATATCATGCACTGATCACGTGGCTGATCATACACTGTTCACGTGTCTGACCATGCACTGATCACGTGGCTGATCATACACTGCTCACGTAACTGATCATGCACTGATCGCGTGGCTATCATGCACTGATCACGTGGCTGAACATGCACTGTTCACGTGGCTGATCACACACCTGTCACGCGTGACATATCATGCACTGATCGCGTGGCACTCATGCACTGATCGCGTGGCTGATCATACTCTGCTCACGTAACTCATGCACACATCGCGTGGCTATCATGCACTGCTCACGTGGCGTCATGGAATGATCACGTAGCAACCATATACTGGTAGCGTGACTGATCATGCAAAGATCCGTAAATGATCATGCACTGTTCACGTGACTGATCATGTACTGATCACGTGACTGATCATGCACTGACCACGTGGCTATCATGCTCTGCTCACGTGGCTGATCATGCAGCGATCACGTAGCAACCATGTACTGGTCACGTGACTGATCATGCACTGATCACGTAATTGATCCTGCACTGATCACGTGGCTCATCATGCACTGATCACGTGGCTGATCACATGTATCCGCGTGACTGATCATGCACTGATCCCGTGGCTCTCATGCACTGATCACGTGGCTGTCACCATGCACTGATCACGTGGATGATCATGCACTGATCACGTGGCTGATCACGCACGGATCACATGACTGATCATGCACTGATCACGTGGCTGATCATGCACTGATCACGTGGCTATCATGCACTGATCACGTGGCTGATCAGGCAATGATCACGTAGCTGACCATGCACTGATCACGTGGCTGATCATGCACTGATCACGTAACTGATCATGCACTGATCACGTGGCTGATCATGCACTGATCGCGTGGCTGATCATACACTGATCACATAACTGATCATGCACTGATCACGTGACTGATCATGCACTGATCACGTGGCTATCATGCACTGATCACTTGGCTGGACATACACTGATCACGTGCCTGGTCATGCACTGATCACGTGGCTGATCATGCACTGATCGCGTGACTGATCATGCACTGATCTCTGGATCATGCACTGATCACGTGGCTATCATGCACTGCTCACGTGGCTGATCATGCCATGATCACGCAGCTACCATGTACTGGTCACATGACTGATCATGCACTGATCACGTGACTGATCATGCAGTGATCACGTGGCTATCATGAACTACTCACGTGGCTGATCATGCAATGATCATGTAGGTACCATGTACAGGTCACGTGAATGATCATACACCCATCAGGTGACTGATCATGCACTGATCACGTGGCTATCATGCACGGATCACGAGACTGATCATGCACTGTTCACGTCTATATCATGCACTGATCACATGACTGCCCGTGCACTGATCACGTGGATGATCATACACTAATCTTGTGACAGATCATGCACTGATCACGTGGCTGATCATGCACTGATACCGTGACTGAGCATGGACTGATCACATGACTATCATGTAGTGATCACGTGACTTAATGGCGCTGATCATGTGACTGATCATGCGCTGATCATGTTTGCTATCATACACTGATCATGTGCCTCTGGAGGCAATAAACAAAGAGCTGAGTAGGCACGAATCAAACAGTCAGCAGGCAATAATCATGGAACTCAGGTGTGAGGAATCATGCTGCTCAGCTGGCAATAATCAAGCAGCTGAGCAGGCAGGAATTACGCAGCACAGCTGGCAATTGTCAAGCAGATGACAGGCAGGAATCGTGCAGCTCAGCTGGCAATTGTCAAGCAGATGAGCAGACAGTAATCACGCAGCTCAGCAGGCCCAGATCACGTGACTGAGCATGCACTGTTCACGTGGCTGATCATACACTGATCGCGTGATGATCATGCACTGATCACTTGGATATCATGCACTGATCACGTGGCTGATCATACACTGTTCACGTGTCTGACCATGCACTGATCACGTGGCTGATCATACACTGCTCACGTAACTGATCATGCACTGATCGCGTGGCTATCATGCACTGATCACGTGGCTGAACATGCACTGTTCACGTGGCTGATCACACACCTGTCACGTGACATATCATGCACTGATCACGTGGCACTCATGCACTGATCACGTGGCTGATCATACTCTGCTCACGTACTCATGCACACATCACGTGGCTATCATGCACTGCTCACGTGGCTCGTCATGGAATGATCACGTAGCAACCATATACTGTAACGTGACTGATCATGCAAAGATCACGTAAATGATCATGCACTGTTCACGTGACTGATCATGTACTGATCACGTGACTGATCATGCACTGACCACGTGGCTATCATGCTCTGCTCACGTGGCTGATCATGCACTGATCACGTAACTGATCATGCACTGATCACGTGGCTGATCATGCACTGATCACGTGGCTGATCACACATGTATCACGTGACTGATCATGCACTGATCGTGGCTCTCATGCACTGATCACGTGGCTGTCATGCACTGATCACGTGGCTATCATGCACTGATCACGTGGCTGATCACACACGTATCACGTGACTGATCATGCACTGATCACGTGGCTATCATGCACTGATCACGTGGCTATCATGCACTGATCACGTGGCTGATCAGGCAATGATCACGTAGCTACCATGCACTGGTCACGTGACTGATCATGCACTGAGCGCGTAATTGATCATGCACTGATCATGTGGCTGGTCATGCACTGATCGCGTGGCTGATCATACACTGATCACATGGCTGATCATGCACTGATCACGTGACTGATCATGCACTGATCACGTGGCTATCATGCACTGATCACGTGGCTGGATCATACACTGATCACGTGACTGGTCATGCACTGATCACGTGGCTGATCATGCACTGATCACGTGACTGATCATGCACTGATCACGTGGCTGATCATGCACTGATCACGTGGCTATCATGCACTGCTCACGTGGCTGATCATGCCATGATCACGTGGCTACCATGCACTGGTCACATGACTGATCATGCACTGATCACGTGGCTGATCATGCACTGATCACGTGGCTATCATGCACTACTCACGTGGCTGATCATGCAATGATCATGTGGCTACCATGTACAGGTCACGTGGCTGATCATACACCCATCACGTGACTGATCATGCACTGATCGCGTGGCTATCATGCACTGATCACGAGACTGATCACGCACTGTTCACGTCTATATCATGCACTGATCACATGACTGCCCGTGCACTGATCACGTGGATGATCATACACTAATCTTGTGACAGATCATGCACTGATCACGTGGCTGATCATGCACTGATACCGTGACTGAGCATGGACTGATCACATGACTATCATGCAGTGATCACGTGACTTAATGGCACTGATCACGTGACTGATCATGCGCTGATCATGTTTGCTATCATGCACTGATCACGTGCCTCTGGAGGCAATAAACAAAGAGCTGAGTAGGCACGAATCAAACAGTCAGCAGGCAATAATCATGGAACACAGGTGTGAGGAATCATGCTGCTCAGCTGGCAATAATCAAGCAGCTGAGCAGGCAGGAATTACGCAGCACAGCTGGCAATTGTTGTCAAGCAGATGAGCAGACAGTGAATCACGCAGCTCAGCAGGCACAGATCACGTGACTGATCATGCACTGATCACGTGGCTGATCATGCACTGATCACGTGATGATCATGCACTGATCACGTGGATATCATGCACTGATCACGTGGCTGATCATACACTGTTCGCGTGTCTGACCATGCACTGATCACGTGGCTGATCATACACTGCTCACGTAACTGATCATGCACTGATCACGTGGCTATCATGCACTGATCGCGTGGCTGAACATGCACTGTTCACGTGGCTGATCACACACCTGTCACGTGACATATCATGCACTGATCGCGTGGCACTCATGCACTGATCACGTGGCTGATCATACTCTGCTCACGTAACTCATGCACACATCACGTGGCTATCATGCACTGCTCACGTGGCTCGTCATGGAATGATCACGTAGCAACCATATACTGGTAGCGTGACTGATCATGCAAAGATCACGTAAATGATCATGCACTGTTCACGTGACTGATCATGTACTGATCACGTGACTGATCATGCACTGACCACGTGGCTATCATGCTCTGCTCACGTGGCTGATCATGCAACGATCACAGCAACCATGTACTGGTCACGTGACTGATCATGCACTGATCACGTAATTGATCCTGCACTGATCACGTGGCTCATCATGCACTGATCACGTGGCTGATCACACGTATCACGTGACTGATCATGCACTGATCCCGTGGCTCTCATGCACTGATCACGTGGCTGTCATGCACTGATCACGTGGATATCATGCACTGATCATGTGGCTGATCACACCGTATCACATGACTGATCATGCACTGATCGCGTGGCTATCATGCACTGATCACGTGGCTATCATGCACTGATCACGTGGCTGATCATGCACTGATCACGTGGCTACCATGTACTGATCACGTGACTGATCATGCACTGATCACGTAACTGATCATGCACTGATCATGTGGCTGATCATGCACTGATCACGTGGCTGATCATGCACTGATCACGTAACTGATCATGCACTGATCACGTGACTGATCATGCACTGATCGCGTGGCTATCATGCACTGATCGCGTGGCTGATCATGCACTGATCACGTGCCTGGTCATGCACTGATCACGTGGCTGATCATGCACTGATCACGTGACTGATCATGCACTGATCGTGTCTGATCATGCACTGATCACGTGGCTGTGATCATGCACTGTTCACGTGGCTGATCATGCCATGATCACGCAGCTACCATGCACTGATCACATGACTGATCATGCACTGATCACGTGACTGATCATGCACTGATCACGTGGCTATCATGCACTACTCACGTGGCTCATCATGGAATGATCACGTAGCAACCATATACAGGTAACGTGAATGATCATGCACCCATCACGTGACTGATCATGCACTGATCACGTGACTATCATGCACTGATCACAAGACTGATCATGCACTGATTCCACGTCTATATCATGCACTGATCACATGACTGCCCGTGCACTGATCACGTGGATGATCATACACTAATCTTGTGACAGATCATGCACTGATCGCGTGGCTGATCATGCACTGATACCGTGACTGAGCATGGACTGATCACATGACTATCATGTAGTGATCACGTGACTTAATGGCGCTGATCATGTGACTGATCATGCGCTGATCATGTTTGCTATCATACACTGATCATGTGCCTCTGGAGGCAATAAACAAAGAGCTGAGTAGGCACGAATCAAACAGTCAGCAGGCAATAATCATGGAACTCAGGTGTGAGGAATCATGCTGCTCAGCTGGCAATAATCAAGCAGCTGAGCAGGCAGGAATTACGCAGCACAGCTGGCAATTGTCAAGCAGATGACAGGCAGGAATCGTGCAGCTCAGCTGGCAATTGTCAAGCAGATGAGCAGACAGTAATCACGCAGCTCAGCAGGCCCTGATCACGTGACTGAGCATGCACTGTTCGCGTGGCTGATCATACACTGATCACGTGACTGATCATGCACTGATCACGTGGCTGATCATGCACTGATCACGTAACTGATCATGCACTGTGCGTGGCTATCATGCACTGATCACGTGGCTGATCATGCACTGATCACGTGGCTGATCACACACTGTCACGTGACTATCATGCACTGATCACGTGGCATCATGCACTGATCACGTGGCTGATCATGCACTGATCACGTAACTGATCATGCACTGATCACGTGGCTGATCATGCACTGATCGCGTGGCTGATCATGCACTGATCGCGTGACTATCATGCACTGATCACGTGTGATCATGCACTGATCACGTGGCTGATCATGCACTGCTCGCGTGACTGATCATGCACTGATCACGTGGCTATCATGCACTGATCACGTGGCTGACATGCACTGATCACGTGGCTGATCACACACTGTCACGTGACTATCATGCACTGATCACGTGGCACTCATGCACTGATCACGTGGCTGATCATACTCTGCTCACGTAACTCATCACACATCACGTGGCTATCATGCACTGCTCACGTGGCTGTCATGGAATGATCACGTAGCAACCATATACTGTGCGTGACTGATCATGCAATGATGCGTAAATGATCATGCACTGTTCACGTGACTGATCATGTACTGATCGCGTGACTGATCATGCACTGACCGTGGCTATCATGCACTGCTCACGTGGCTGATCATGCTGATCACGTGGCAACCATGTACTGGTCACGTGACTGATCATGCACTGATCACGTAACTGATCATGCACTGATCACGTGGCTCATCATGCACTGATCACGTGGCTGATCACACACGTATATCACGTGACTGATCATGCACTGATCACGTGGCTCTCATGCACTGATCGCGTGGCTGTCATGCACTGATCGCGTGGATATCATGCACTGATCACGTGGCTGATCACACGTATCACATGACTGATCATGCACTGATCGCGTGGCTATCATGCACTGATCATGGCTATCATGCACTGATCACGTGGCTGATCATGCAATGATCACGTAGCTACCATGTACTGGTCACGTGACTGATCATGCACTGATCACGATGATCATGCACTGATCATGTGGCTGATCATGCACTGATCACGTGGCTGATCATACACTGATCACGCAACTGATCATGCACTGATCACGTGACTGATCATGCACTGATCGCGTGGCTATCATGCACTGATCACGTGGCTGGACATACACTGATCACGTGCCTGGTCATGCACTGATCGCGTGGCTGATCATGCACTGATCACGTGACTGATCATGCACTGATCACGTGTCTGATCATGCACTGATCGCGTGGCTATCATGCACTGCTCACGTGGCTGATCATGCCATGATCACGCAGCTACCATGTACTGGTCACATGACTGATCATGCACTGATCACGTGACTGATCATGCAGTGATCGCGTGGCTATCATGAACTACTCACGTGGCTGATCATGCAATGATCATGTAGCTACCATGTACAGGTCACGTGAATGATCATACACCCATCAGGTGACTGATCATGCACTGATCACGTGGCTATCATGCACTGATCACGAGACTGATCATGCACTGATCACGTCTATATCATGCACTGATCACATGACTGCCCGTGCACTGATCACGTGGATGATCATACACTAATCTTGTGACAGATCATGCACTGATCACGTGGCTGATCATGCACTGATACCGTGACTGAGCATGGACTGATCACATGACTATCATGTAGTGATCACGTGACTTAATGGCGCTGATCATGTGACTGATCATGCGCTGATCATGTTTGCTATCATACACTGATCATGTGCCTCTGGAGGCAATAAACAAAGAGCTGAGTAGGCACGAATCAAACAGTCAGCAGGCAATAATCATGGAACTCAGCTGAGGAATCATGCTGCTCAGCTGGCAATAATCAAGCAGCTGAGCAGGCAGGAATTACGCAGCACAGCTGGCAATTGTCAAGCAGATGACGGGCAGGAATCGTGCAGCTCAGCTGGCAATTGTCAAGCAGATGAGCAGACAGTAATCACGCAGCTCAGCAGGCCCAGATCACGTGACTGAGCATGCACTGTTCACGTGGCTGATCATACACTGATCACGTGTCTGATCATGCACTGATCACGTGGCTGATCATGCACTGATCACGTAACTGATCATGCACTGATCACGTGGCTATCATGCACTGATCACGTGGCTGATCATGCACTGATCACGTGGCTGATCACACACTGTCACGTGACTATCATGCACTGATCACGTGGCTGACATGCACTGATCACGTGGCTGATCATACACTGCTCATAACTGATCATGCACTGATCGTGGCTATCATGCACTGATCACGTGGCTGATCATGCACTGATCACGTGACTATCATGCACTGATCACGTGGCACTCATGCACTGATCACGTGGCTGATCATGCACTGCTCGCGTGACTGATCATGCACTGATCGCGTGGCTATCATGCACTGATCACGTGGCTGATCATGCACTGATCACGTGGCTGATCACACACTGATCACGTGACTATCATGCACTGATCGCGTGGCACTCATGCACTGATCACGTGGCTGATCATGCACTGATCACGTAACTCATGCACACATCACGTGGCTATCATGCACTGCTCACGTGGCTGTCATGGAATGATCACGTAGCAACCATATACTGGTACGTGACTGATCATGCACTGATCACGTAAATGATCATGCACTGTTCACGTGACTGATCATGCACTGATCACGTGACTGATCATGCACTGATCACGTGGCTATCATGCACCTCACGTGGCTGATCATGCACGATCACGTAGCTACCATGTACTGGTCACGTGACTGATCATGCACTGATCACGTAACTGATCATGCACTGATCACGTGGCTCATCATGCACTGATCACGTGGCTGATCACACATGTATCACGTGACTGATCATGCACTGATCACGTGGCTCTCATGCACTGATCACGTGGCTGTCATGCACTGATCACGTGGATATCATGCACTGATCACGTGGCTGATCACACATATCACATGACTGATCATGCACTGATCACGTGGCTATCATGCACTGATCACGTGGCTATCATGCACTGATCACGTGGCTGATCATGCAATGATCACGTGGCTACCATGTACTGGTCACGTGACTGATCATGCACTGATCACGTAATTGATCATGCACTGATCACGTGGCTGATCATGCACTGATCGCGTGGCTGATCATGCACTGATCACATAACTGATCATGCACTGATCACGTGACTGATCATGCACTGATCACGTGGCTGATCATGCACTGATCACTTGGCTGACATACACTGATCACGTGCCTGATCATGCACTGATCACGTGGCTGATCATGCACTGATCACGTGACTGATCATGCACTGATCACGTGTCTGATCATGCACTGATCACGTGGCTATCATGCACTGCTCACGTGGCTGATCATGCATGATCACGCAGCTACCATGTACTGGTCACATGACTGATCATGCACTGATCGTGACTGATCATGCAGTGATCACGTGGCTATCATGCACTACTCACGTGGCTGATCATGCAATGATCATGTAGCTACCATGTACAGGTCACGTGAATGATCATACACCCATCAGGTGACTGATCATGCACTGATCACGTGGCTATCATGCACTGATCACGAGACTGATCATGCACTGTTCGTCTATATCATGCACTGATCACATGACTGCCCATGCACTGATCACGTGGATGATCATACACTAATCTTGTGACAGATCATGCACTGATCACGTGGCTGATCATGCACTGATACCGTGACTGAGCATGGACTGATCACATGACTATCATGTAGTGATCACGTGACTTAATGGCGCTGATCATGTGACTGATCATGCGCTGATCATGTTTGCTATCATACACTGATCATGTGCCTCTGGAGGCAATAAACAAAGAGCTGAGTAGGCACGATCAAACAGTCAGCAGGCAATAATCATGGAACTCAGGTGTGAGGAATCATGCTGCTCAGCTGGCAATAATCAAGCAGCTGAGCAGGCAGGAATTACGCAGCACAGCTGGCAATTGTCAAGCAGATGACAGGCAGGAATCGTGCAGCTCAGCTGGCAATTGTCAAGCAGATGAGCAGACAGTAATCACGCAGCTCAGCAGGCCCAGATCACGTGACTGAGCATGCACTGTTCACGTGGCTGATCATACACTGATCGCGTGATGATCATGCACTGATCACTTGGATATCATGCACTGATCACGTGGCTGATCATACACTGTTCACGTGTCTGACCATGCACTGATCACGTGGCTGATCATACACTGCTCACGTAACTGATCATGCACTGATCGCGTGGCTATCATGCACTGATCACGTGGCTGATCATGCACTGATCACGTGGCTGATCACACACTGTCACGTGACATATCATGCACTGATCACGTGGCTGCATGCACTGATCACGTGGCTGATCATACTCTGCTCACGTAACTGATCATGCACTGATCGCGTGGCTGATCATGCACTGATCACGTGGCTGATCATGCACTGATCACGTGACTATCATGCACTGATCACGTGGCATCATGCACTGATCACGTGACTGATCATGTACACTGATCACGTGACTGATCATGCACTGATCACGTAGCTATCATGCACTGATCACGTGGCTGATCATGCACTGATCACGTGGCTGATCATGCACTGATCACGTGACTATCATGCACTGATCACGTGGCTCTCATGCACTGATCACGTGGCTGATCATGCACTGATCACGTGGCTCATGCACTGATCACGTGGCTATCATGCACTGATCAGTGGCTGTCATGCACTGATCACGTGGCAACCATATACTGGTCACGTGACTGATCATGCACTGATCGTATTGATCATGCACTGATCACGTGACTGATCATGCACTGATCACGTGACTGATCATGCACTGATCACGTGGCTATCATGCACTCTCACGTGGCTGATCATGCAACGATCACGTGGCTACCATGTACTGATCACGTGACTGATCATGCACTGATCACGTAACTGATCATGCACTGATCACGTGGCTGATCATGCACTGATCACGTGGCTGATCATGCACATGATCACGTGACTGATCATGCACTGATCACGTGGCTGATCATGCACTGATCACGTGGCTGATCATGCACTGATCACGTGGCTATCATGCACTGATCACGTGGCTGATCATGCACTATCACGTGACTGATCATGCACTGATCGCGTGGCTGATCATGCACTGATCACGTGGCTATCATGCACTGATCACGTGGCTGATCATGCACTGATCACGTGGCTACCATGTACTGATCACGTGACTGATCATGCACTGATCGCGTAATTGATCATGCACTGATCACGTGGCTGATCATGCACTGATCACGTGGCTGATCATGCACTGATCACGTAACTGATCATGCACTGATCACGTGACTGATCATGCACTGATCACGTGGCTATCATGCACTGATCACGTGGCTGATCATGCACTGATCACGTGGCGATCATCATGCACTGATCACGTGGCTGATCATGCACTGATCACGTGGCTGATCATGCACTGATCACACGTGACTGATCATGCACTGATCACGTGGCTATCATGCACTGATCACGTGGCTGATCACACTGATCACGTGGCTGATCATGCACTGATCACGTGGCTGATCATGCACTGATCACGTGACTGATCATGCACTGATCACGTGACTGATCATGCACTGATCACGTGGCTATCATGCACTGCTCACGTGGCTGATCATGCACTGATCACGCAGCTACCATGTACTGGTCACATGACTGATCATGCACTGATCACGTGACTGATCATGCACTGATCACGTGGCTATCATGCACTACTCACGTGGCTGATCATGCAATGATCGTAGCTACCATGTACAGGTCGCGTGAATGATCATACACCCATCAGGTGACTGATCATGCACTGATCACGTGGCTATCATGCACTGATCACGTGAGACTGATCATGCACTGATCACGTCTATATCATGCACTGATCACATGACTGCCATGCACTGATCACGTGGATGATCATACACTAATCATGTGACAGATCATGCACTGATCGCGTGGCTGATCATGCACTGATACCGTGACTGAGCATGGACTGATCACGTGACTATCATGTAGTGATCACGTGACTTAATGGCGCTGATCATGTGACTGATCATGCACTGATCATGTTTGCTATCATACACTGATCGTGTGCCTCTGGAGGCAATAAACAAAGAGCTGAGTAGGCACGATCAAACAGTCAGCAGGCAATAATCATGGAACTCAGGTGTGAGGAATCATGCTGCTCAGCTGGCAATAATCAAGCAGCTGAGCAGGCAGGAATTACGCAGCACAGCTGGCAATTGTCAAGCAGATGACAGGCAGGAATCGTGCAGCTCAGCTGGCAATTGTCAAGCAGATGAGCAGACAGTAATCACGCAGCTCAGCAGGCCCTGATCACGTGACTGAGCATGCACTGTTCACGTGGCTGATCATGCTGATCACGTGACTGATCATGCACTGATCACGTGGCTGATCATGCACTGATCACGTAACTGATCATGCACTGATCACGTGGCTATCATGCACTGATCACGTGGCTGATCATGCACTGATCACGTGGCTGATCATGCACTGTCACGTGACTATCATGCACTGATCGTGGTGACATGCACTGATCACGTGGCTGATCATACACTGATCACGTGACTGATCATGCACTGATCACGTGGCTATCATGCACTGATCGCGTGGCTGATCATGCACTGATCACGTGACTATCATGCACTGATCACGTGGCTATCATGCACTGATCACGTGGCTGATCATACTGATCACGTGACTGATCATGCACTGATCACGTGGCTATCATGCACTGATCACGTGGCTGATCATGCACTGTTCACGTGGCTGATCACACTGTCCGTGACTGATCATGCACTGATCACGTGGCACTCATGCACTGATCACGTGGCTGATCATACACTGATCACGTAAGCTCATGCACTGATCACGTGGCTATCATGCACTGCTCACGTGGCTGATCATGGAATGATCACGTAGCAACCATATACTGATCACGTGACTGATCATGCACTGATCACGTAAATGATCATGCACTGATCACGTGACTGATCATGCCTACTGATCACGTGACTGATCATGCACTGATCACGTGGCTATCATGCTCTGCTCACGTGGCTGATCATGCAACGATCACATAGCAACCATGTACTGGTCACGTGACTGATCATGCACTGATCACGTAACTGATCATGCACTGATCACGTGGCTCATCATGCACTGATCACGTGGCTGATCACACATGTATCACGTGACTGATCATGCACTGATCACGTGGCTCTCATGCACTGATCACGTGGCTGTCATGCACTGATCGCGTGGATATCATGCACTGATCACGTGGCTGATCACACACGTATCACATGACTGATCATGCACTGATCACGTGGCTATCATGCACTGATCACGTGGCTATCATGCACTGATCGCGTGGCTGATCAGGCAATGATCACGTAGCTACCATGTACTGGTCACGTGACTGATCATGCACTGATCACGTAAGTGATCATGCACTGATCATGTGGCTGATCATGCACTGATCGCGTGGCTGATCATACACTGATCACATAACTGATCATGCACTGATCACGTGGCTGATCATGCACTGATCGCGTGGCTATCATGCACTGATCACTTGGCTGGACATACACTGATCGCGTGCCTGGTCATGCACTGATCGCGTGGCTGATCATGCACTGATCACGTGACTGATCATGCACTGATCACGTGTCTGATCATGCACTGATCGCGTGGCTATCATGCACTGCTCACGTGGCTGATCATGCCATGATCACATGCGCTACCATGTACTGGTCACATGACTGATCATGCACTGATCACGTGACTGATCATGCAGTGATCGCGTGGCTATCATGAACTACTCGCGTGGCTGATCATGCAATGATCATGTAGCTACCATGTACAGGTCACGTGAATGATCATACACCCATCAGGTGACTGATCATGCACTGATCACGTGGCTATCATGCACTGATCACGAGACTGATCATGCACTGTTCACGTCTATATCATGCACTGATCACATGACTGCCCATGCACTGATCACGTGGATGATCATACACTAATCTTGTGACAGATCATGCACTGATCACGTGGCTGATCATGCACTGATACCGTGACTGAGCATGGACTGATCACATGACTATCATGTAGTGATCACGTGACTTAATGGCGCTGATCATGTGACTGATCATGCGCTGATCATGTTTGCTATCATACACTGATCATGTGCCTCTGGAGGCAATAAACAAAGAGCTGAGTAGGCACGAATCAAACAGTCAGCAGGCAATAATCATGGAACTCAGGTGTGAGGAATCATGCTGCTCAGCTGGCAATAATCAAGCAGCTGAGCAGGCAGGAATTACGCGGCACAGCTGGCAATTGTCAAGCAGATGACAGGCAGGAATCGTGCAGCTCAGCTGGCAATTGTCAAGCAGATGAGCAGACAGTAATCACGCAGCTCAGCAGGCCCAGATCACGTGACTGAGCATGCACTGTTCACGTGGCTGATCATACACTGATCACGTGATGATCATGCACTGATCACTTGGATATCATGCACTGATCACGTGGCTGATCATACACTGTTCACGTGTCTGACCATGCACTGATCACGTGGCTGATCATACACTGCTCACGTAACTGATCATGCACTGATCACGTGGCTATCATGCACTGATCACGTGGCTGAACATGCACTGTTCACGTGGCTGATCACACACTGTCACGTGACATATCATGCACTGATCACGTGGCACTCATGCACTGATCACGTGGCTGATCATACTCTGCTCACGTAACTCATGCACTGATCACGTGGCTGATCATGCACTGATCACGTGGCTGATCATGCACTGATCACGTGACTGATCATGCACTGATCGTGGCACTCATGCACTGATCACGTGGCTGATCATGCACTGATCACGTGACTGATCATGCACTGATCACGTGGCTATCATGCTGATCACGTGGCTGATCATGCACTGATCACGTGGCTGATCACACTGTCACGTGACTATCATGCACTGATCACGTGGCGATCATGCACTGATCACGTGGCTGATCATGCACTGATCACGTGACTCATGCACACATCACGTGGCTATCATGCACTGATCACGTGGCTGTCATGCACTGATCGCGTGGCTATCATGCACTGATCACGTGACTGATCATGCACTGATCACGTGGCTGATCATGCACTGATCACGTGACTGATCATGCACTGATCACGTGACTGATCATGCACTGATCACGTGGCTATCATGCACTGATCACGTGGCTGATCATGCACTGATCACGTAGCAACCATGTACTGGTCACGTGACTGATCATGCACTGATCACGTAACTGATCATGCACTGATCACGTGGCTGATCATGCACTGATCACGTGGCTGATCACATGTATCACGTGACTGATCATGCACTGATCACGTGGCTGATCATGCACTGATCACGTGGCTGTCATGCACTGATCACGTGGCTATCATGCACTGATCACGTGGCTGATCACACTGTATCACGTGACTGATCATGCACTGATCACGTGGCTGATCATGCACTGATCACGTGGCTATCATGCACTGATCACGTGGCTGATCATGCAATGATCACGTAGCTACCATGTACTGGTCACGTGACTGATCATGCACTGATCACGTAATTGATCATGCACTGATCACGTGGCTGATCATGCACTGATCACGTGGCTGATCATGCACTGATCACGTAACTGATCATGCACTGATCACGTGACTGATCATGCACTGATCACGTGGCTATCATGCACTGATCACTTGTGGCTGACATGCACTGATCACGTGCCTGATCATGCACTGATCACGTGGCTGATCATGCACTGATCACGTGACTGATCATGCACTGATCACGTGTCTGATCATGCACTGATCACGTGGCTATCATGCACTGCTCACGTGGCTGATCATGCATGATCACGCAGCTACCATGTACTGGTCACATGACTGATCATGCACTGATCACGTGACTGATCATGCAGTGATCACGTGGCTATCATGCACTACTCACGTGGCTGATCATGCAATGATCATGTAGCTACCATGTACAGGTCACGTGAATGATCATACACCCATCAGGTGACTGATCATGCACTGATCACGTGGCTATCATGCACTGATCACGAGACTGATCATGCACTGATCACGTCTATATCATGCACTGATCACATGACTGCCCATGCACTGATCACGTGGATGATCATACACTAATCTTGTGACAGATCATGCACTGATCACGTGGCTGATCATGCACTGATACCGTGACTGAGCATGGACTGATCACATGACTATCATGTAGTGATCACGTGACTTAATGGCGCTGATCATGTGACTGATCATGCGCTGATCATGTTTATCATACACTGATCATGTGCCTCTGGAGGCAATAAACAAAGAGCTGAGTAGGCACGAATCAAACAGTCAGCAGGCAATAATCATGGAACTCAGGTGTGAGGAATCATGCTGCTCAGCTGGCAATAATCAAGCAGCTGAGCAGGCAGGAATTACGCAGCACAGCTGGCAATTGTCAAGCAGATGACGGGCAGGAATCGTGCAGCTCAGCTGGCAATTGTCAAGCAGATGAGCAGACAGTAATCACGCAGCTCAGCAGGCAGATCACGTGACTGAGCATGCACTGTTCACGTGGCTGATCATACACTGATCACGTGATGATCATGCACTGATCACGTGGATATCATGCACTGATCACGTGGCTGATCATACACTGTTCACGTGTCTGATCATGCACTGATCACGTGGCTGATCATGCACTGATCACGTGGCTGATCATGCACTGATCACGTGGCTGATCATGCACTGATCACGTGACTGATCATGCACTGATCACGTGGCTGATCATGCACTGATCACGTGGCTATCATGCACTGATCACGTGGCTGATCATGCAATGATCACGTGGCTACATCATGTACTGATCACGTGACTGATCATGCACTGATCACGTGACTGATCATGCACTGATCACGTGGCTGATCATGCACTGATCACGTGGCTGATCATGCACTGATCACGTGACTGATCATGCACTGATCACGTGACTGATCATGCACTGATCACGTGGCTATCATGCACTGATCACGTGGCTGACATGCACTGATCACGTGCCTGATCATGCACTGATCACGTGGCTGATCATGCACTGATCACGTACTTCATCACACACTGATCACGTGACTGATCATGCACTGATCACGTGGCTATCATGCACTGCTCACGTGGCTGATCACCATGATCACGCAGCTACCATGTACTGGTCACATGACTGATCATGCACTGATCACGTGACTGATCATGCAGTGATCACGTGGCTATCATGCACTACTCACGTGGCTGATCATGCAATGATCATGTGCTACCATGTACAGGTCACGTGAATGATCATACACCCATCAGGTGACTGATCATGCACTGATCACGTGGCTATCATGCACTGATCACGAGACTGATCATGCACTGATCACGTCTATATCATGCACTGATCACATGACTGCCCATGCACTGATCACGTGGATGATCATACACTAATCTTGTGACAGATCATGCACTGATCACGTGGCTGATCATGCACTGATACCGTGACTGAGCATGGACTGATCACATGACTATCATGTAGTGATCACGTGACTTAATGGCGCTGATCATGTGACTGATCATGCGCTGATCATGTTTGCTATCATACACTGATCATGTGCCTCTGGAGGCAATAAACAAAGAGCTGAGTAGGCACGAATCAAACAGTCAGCAGGCAATAATCATGGAACTCAGGTGTGAGGAATCATGCTGCTCAGCTGGCAATAATCAAGCAGCTGAGCAGGCAGGAATTACGCAGCACAGCTGGCAATTGTCAAGCAGATGACAGGCAGGAATCGTGCAGCTCAGCTGGCAATTGTCAAGCAGATGAGCAGACAGTAATCACGCAGCTCAGCAGGCCCAGATCACGTGACTGAGCATGCACTGTTCACGTGGCTGATCATACACTGATCACGTGATGATCATGCACTGATCACTTGGATATCATGCACTGATCACGTGGCTGATCATACACTGTTCACGTGTCTGACCATGCACTGATCACGTGGCTGATCATACACTGCTCACGTAACTGATCATGCACTGATCACGTGGCATCATGCACTGATCACGTGGCTGATCATACACTGCTCACGTAACTCATGCACACATCACGTGACTATCATGCACTGATCACGTGGCTGTCATGCAATGATCACGTAGCAACCATATACTGGTCACGTGACTGATCATGCACTGATCACGTAAATGATCATGCACTGATCACGTGACTGATCATGCACTGATCACGTGACTGATCATGCACTGATCACGTGGCTATCATGCACTGCTCACGTGGCTGATCATGCACTGATCACGTAACTGATCATGCACTGATCACGTGACTGATCATGCACTGATCACGTGGCTGATCATGCACTGATCACGTGGCTGATCATGCACTGATCACGTGACTGATCATGCACTGATCACGTGGCTATCATGCACTGATCACGTGGCTGATCATGCACTGATCACGTGGCTGATCATGCACTGATCACGTGGCTGATCATGCACTGATCACGTGACTGATCATGCACTGATCACGTGGCTGATCATGCACTGATCACGTGGCTATCATGCACTGATCACGTGGCTGATCATGCATGATCACGTAGCTACCATGTACTGGTCACGTGACTGATCATGCACTGATCACGTGACTGATCATGCACTGATCACGTGGCTATCATGCACTGATCACGTGGCTGATCATGCACTGATCACGTAGCTATCATGCACTGATCACGTGACTGATCATGCACTGATCACGTGACTGATCATGCACTGATCACGTGGCTATCATGCACTGATCACGTGACTGATCATGCACTGATCACGTGGCTATCATGCACTGATCACGTGACTGATCATGCACTGATCACGTGGCTGATCATGCACTGATCACGTGGCTGATCATGCACTGATCACGTGGCTGATCATGCACTGATCACGTGGCTGATCATGCACTGATCACGTGACTGATCATGCACTGATCACGTGACTGATCATGCACTGATCACGTGGCTATCATGCACTACTCACGTGGCTGATCATGCAATGATCATGTAGCTACCATGTACAGGTCACGTGAATGATCATACACCCATCAGGTGACTGATCATGCACTGATCACGTGGCTATCATGCACTGATCACGAGACTGATCATGCACTGTTCACGTCTATATCATGCACTGATCACATGACTGCCCATGCACTGATCACGTGGATGATCATACACTAATCTTGTGACAGATCATGCACTGATCACGTGGCTGATCATGCACTGATACCGTGACTGAGCATGGACTGATCACATGACTATCATGTAGTGATCACGTGACTTAATGGCGCTGATCATGTGACTGATCATGCGCTGATCATGTTTGCTATCATACACTGATCATGTGCCTCTGGAGGCAATAAACAAAGAGCTGAGTAGGCACGAATCAAACAGTCAGCAGGCAATAATCATGGAACTCAGGTGTGAGGAATCATGCTGCTCAGCTGGCAATAATCAAGCAGCTGAGCAGGCAGGAATTACGCAGCACAGCTGGCAATTGTCAAGCAGATGACAGGCAGGAATCGTGCAGCTCAGCTGGCAATTGTCAAGCAGATGAGCAGACAGTAATCACGCAGCTCAGCAGGCCCAGATCACGTGACTGAGCATGCACTGTTCACGTGGCTGATCATACACTGATCACGTGATCATGCACTGATCACTTGGATATCATGCACTGATCACGTGGCTGATCATACACTGTTCACGTGTCTGACCATGCACTGATCACGTGGCTGATCATACACTGCTCACGTAACTGATCATGCACTGATCACGTGGCTATCATGCACTGATCACGTGGCTGAACATGCACTGTTCACGTGGCTGATCACACACCTGTCACGTGACATATCATGCACTGATCACGTGGCACTCATGCACTGATCACGTGGCTGATCATACTCTGCTCACGTAACTCATGCACACATCACGTGGCTATCATGCACTGCTCACGTGGCTCGTCATGGAATGATCACGTAGCTACCATATACTGGTACGTGACTGATCATGCAAAGATCACGTAAATGATCATGCACTGTTCACGTGACTGATCATGTACTGATCACGTGACTGATCATGCACTGATCACGTGGCTATCATGCTCTGCTCACGTGGCTGATCATGCAATGATCACGTAGCAACCATGTACTGGTCACGTGACTGATCATGCACTGATCACGTAATTGATCCTGCACTGATCACGTGGCTCATCATGCACTGATCACGTGGCTGATCACACATGTATCACGTGACTGATCATGCACTGATCACGTGGCTCTCATGCACTGATCACGTGGCTGTCATGCACTGATCACGTGGATATCATGCACTGATCACGTGGCTGATCACACACGTATCACATGACTGATCATGCACTGATCACGTGGCTATCATGCACTGATCACGTGGCTATCATGCACTGATCACGTGGCTGATCATGCAATGATCACGTAGCTACCATGTACTGGTCACGTGACTGATCATGCACTGATCACGTAATTGATCATGCACTGATCATGTGGCTGATCATGCACTGATCACGTGGCTGATCATGCACTGATCACGTAACTGATCATGCACTGATCACGTGACTGATCATGCACTGATCACGTGGCTATCATGCACTGATCACTTGGCTGATCATGCACTGATCACGTGCCTGATCATGCACTGATCACGTGGCTGATCACTGATCACGTGACTGATCATGCACTGATCACGTGGCTATCATGCACTGATCACGTGGCTGATCATGCATGATCACGCAGCTACCATGTACTGATCACATGACTGATCATGCACTGATCACGTGGCTATCATGCACTGATCACGTGGCTGATCATGCACTGATCACGTGGCTGATCATACACTGATCACGTGACTATCATGCACTGATCACGTGGCATCATGCACTGATCACGTGGCTGATCATGCACTGCTCACGTATGTGCACATCAGCGTGGCTATCATGCACTGATCACGTGGCTGAAATGCAATGATCACGTGGCAATCATATACTGGTCACGTGACTGATCATGCACTGATCACGTAAATGATCATGCACTGATCACGTGACTGATCATGCACTGATCACGTGACTGATCATGCACTGATCACGTGGCTATCATGCACTGATCACGTGGCTGATCATGCACTGATCACGTAACCATGCACTGATCACGTGACTGATCATGCACTGATCACGTAATTGATCATGCACTGATCACGTGGCTGATCATGCACTGATCACGTGGCTGATCACACATGTATCACGTGACTGATCATGCACTGATCACGTGGCTGTCATGCACTGATCACGTGGCTGATCATGCACTGATCACGTGGCTATCATGCACTGATCACGTGGCTGATCATGCACTATCACGTGACTGATCATGCACTGATCACGTGGCTGATCATGCACTGATCATGGCTGATCATGCACTGATCACGTGGCTGATCATGCATGATCAGTAGCTGATCATGCACTGATCACGTGACTATCATGCACTGATCACGTGACTGATCATGCACTGATCACGTGGCTGATCATGCACTGATCACGTGGCTGATCATGCACTGATCACGTGGCTGATCATGCACTGATCACGTGCTGATCATGCACTGATCACGTGACTGATCATGCACTGATCACGTGGCTATCATGCACTGATCACGTGGCTGATCATGCACTGATCACGTGGCTGATCATGCACTGATCACGTGACTGATCATGCACTGATCACGTGACTGATCATGCACTGATCACGTGGCTATCATGCACTGATCACGTGGCTGATCATGCACTGATCACGTGGCTATCATGCACTGATCACGTGACTGATCATGCACTGATCACGTGGCTGATCATGCACTGATCACGTGGCTATCATGCACTGCTCACGTGGCTGATCATGCATGATCACGCAGCTACCATGTACTGGTCACATGACTGATCATGCACTGATCACGTGACTGATCATGCACTGATCACGTGGCTATCATGCACTACTCACGTGGCTGATCATGCAATGATCATGTAGCTACCATGTACAGGTCACGTGAATGATCATACACCCATCAGGTGACTGATCATGCACTGATCACGTGGCTATCATGCACTGATCACGTGACTGATCATGCACTGATCACGTCTATATCATGCACTGATCACATGACTGCCATGCACTGATCACGTGGATGATCATACACTAATCTTTTGACAGATCATGCACTGATCACGTGGCTGATCATGCACTGATACCGTGACTGAGCATGGACTGATCACATGACTGTCATGTAGTGATCACGTGACTTAATGGCGCTGATCATGTGACTGATCATGCGCTGATCATGTTTGCTATCATACACTGATCATGTGCCTCTGGAGGCAATAAACAAAGAGCTGAGTAGGCACGAATCAAACAGTCAGCAGGCAATAATCATGGAACTCAGGTGTGAGGAATCATGCTGCTCAGCTGGCAATAATCAAGCAGCTGAGCAGGCAGGAATTACGCAGCACAGTTGGCAATTGTCAAGCAGATGACAGGCAGGAATCGTGCAGCTCAGCTGGAAATTGTCAAGCAGATGAGCAGACAGTAATCACGCAGCTCAGCAGGCCCTGATCACGTGACTGAGCATGCACTGTTCACGTGGCTGAACATACACTGATCACGTGATGATCATGCACTGATCACGTGGATATCATGCACTGATCACGTGGCTGATCATACACTGATCACGTGTCTGACCATGCACTGATCACGTGGCTGATCATGCACTGATCACGTGACTGATCATGCACTGATCACGTGGCTATCATGCACTGATCACGTGGCTGAACATGCACTGTTCACGTGGCTGATCACACAACTGTCACGTGACATATCATGCACTGATCACGTGGCACTCATGCACTGATCACGTGGCTGATCATACTCTGCTCACGTAACTCATGCACACATCACGTGGCTATCATGCACTGCTCACGTGGCTCGTCATGGAATGATCACGTAGCAACCATGCACAACGTGACTGATCATGCAAATCACGTAAATGATCATGCACTGTTCACGTGACTGATCATGTACTGATCACGTGACTGATCATGCACTGATCACGTGGCTATCATGCTCTGCTCACGTGGCTGATCATGCAACGATCACGTGGCAACCATGTACTGGTCACGTGACTGATCATGCACTGATCACGTAATTGATCATGCACTGATCACGTGGCTCATCATGCACTGATCACGTGGCTGATCACACATGTATCACGTGACTGATCATGCACTGATCCGTGTGGCTCTCATGCACTGATCACGTGGCTGTCATGCACTGATCACGTGGCTGATCACACTGTATCACGTGACTGATCATGCACTGATCACGTGGCTATCATGCACTGATCACGTGGCTATCATGCACTGATCACGTGACTGATCATGCACTGATCACGGAATGATCATGCACTGATCACGTGACTGATCATGCACTGATCACGTGGCTATCATGCACTGATCACGTGGCTGATCATGCAATGATCACGTAGCTGCCATGCACTGGTCACGTGACTGATCATGCACTGATCACGTGACTGATCATGCACTGATCACGTGCTGATCATGCACTGATCACGTGACTGATCATGCACTGATCACGTGGCTATCATGCACTGATCACGTGGCTGATCATGCACTGATCACGTGGCTGATCATGCACTGATCACGTGACTGATCATGCACTGATCACGTCTGATCATGCACTGATCACGTGGCTGATCATGCTGATCACGTGGCTGATCACTGCACTATCACGTGACTGATCATGCACTGATCACGTGGCTATCATGCACTGATCACGTGGCTATCATGCACTGATCACGTGGCTGATCATGCACTGATCACGTAGCTATCATGCACTGATCACGTGACTGATCATGCACTGATCACGTGGTGATCATGCACTGATCGTGGCTGATCATGCACTGATCACGTGGCTGATCATGCACTGATCACGCTGATCATGCACTGATCACGTGACTGATCATGCACTGATCACGTGGCTATCATGCACTGATCACGTGGCTGATCACACTGATCACGTGCCTGGTCATGCACTGATCACGTGGCTGATCATGCACTGATCACGTGACTGATCATGCACTGATCACGTGACTGATCATGCACTGATCACGTGGCTATCATGCACTGCTCACGTGGCTGATCATGCATGATCACGCTACCATGTACTGGTCACATGACTGATCATGCACTGATCACGTGACTGATCATGCACTGATCACGTGGCTATCATGCACTACTCACGTGGCTGATCATGCAATGATCATGTAGCTACCATGTACAGGTCACGTGAATGATCATACACCCATCAGGTGACTGATCATGCACTGATCACGTGGCTATCATGCACTGATCGAGACTGATCATGCACTGTTCACGTCTATATCATGCACTGATCACATGACTGCCCATGCACTGATCACGTGGATGATCATACACTAATCATGTGACAGATCATGCACTGATCACGTGGCTGATCATGCACTGATACCGTGACTGAGCATGGACTGATCACATGACTATCATGTAGTGATCACGTGACTTAATGGCGCTGATCATGTGACTGATCATGCGCTGATCATGTTTGCTATCATACACTGATCATGTGCCTCTGGAGGCAATAAACAAAGAGCTGAGTAGGCACGAATCAAACAGTCAGCAGGCAATAATCATGGAACTCAGGTGTGAGGAATCATGCTGCTCAGCTGGCAATAATCAAGCAGCTGAGCAGGCAGGAATTACGCAGCACAGCTGGCAATTGTCAAGCAGATGACAGGCAGGAATCGTGCAGCTCAGCTGGCAATTGTCAAGCAGATGAGCAGACAGTAATCACGCAGCTCAGCAGGCCCAGATCACGTGACTGAGCATGCACTGTTCACGTGGCTGATCATACACTGATCACGTGATGATCATGCACTGATCACTGGATATCATGCACTGATCACGTGGCTGATCATACACTGTTCACGTGTCTGACCATGCACTGATCACGTGGCTGATCATACACTGCTCACGTAACTGATCATGCACTGATCACGTGGCTATCATGCACTGATCACGTGGCTGAACATGCACTGTTCACGTGGCTGATCACACACCTGTCACGTGACATATCATGCACTGATCACGTGGCACTCATGCACTGATCACGTGGCTGATCATACTCTGCTCACGTAACTCATGCACACATCACGTGGCTATCATGCACTGCTCACGTGGCTCGTCATGGAATGATCACGTGCTACCATGTACTCACGTGACTGATCATGCACTGATCACGTAAATGATCATGCACTGTTCACGTGACTGATCATGTACTGATCACGTGACTGATCATGCACTGATCACGTGGCTATCATGCACTGATCACGTGGCTGATCATGCATGATCACGTGACTGATCATGCACTGATCACGTGGCTGATCATGCACTGATCACGTGGCTGATCATGCACTGATCACGTGGCTGATCATGCACTGATCACGTGGCTGATCATGCACTGATCACGTGGCTATCATGCACTGATCACGTGACTGATCATGCACTGATCACGTGGCTGATCATGCACTGATCACGTGGCTGATCATGCACTGATCACGTGACTGATCATGCACTGATCACGTGGCTGATCATGCACTGATCACGTGGCTGATCATGCACTGATCACGTGGCTACCATGTACTGGTCACGTGACTGATCATGCACTGATCACGTAATTGATCATGCACTGATCACGTGGCTGATCATGCACTGATCACGTGGCTGATCATGCACTGATCACGTGACTGATCATGCACTGATCACGTGACTGATCATGCACTGATCACGTGGCTATCATGCACTGATCACGTGGCTGATCATGCACTGATCACGTGCCTGATCATGCACTGATCACGTGGCTGATCATGCACTGATCACGTGGCTGATCACACACTGATCACATGACTGATCATGCACTGATCACGTGGCTGATCATGCACTGATCACGTGGCTATCATGCACTGATCACGTGGCTGATCATGCAATGATCACGTAGCTATCATGCACTGATCACGTGACTGATCATGCACTGATCACGTGGCTGATCATGCACTGATCACGTGGCTGATCATGCACTGATCACGTGGCTGATCATGCACTGATCACGTGACATCATGCACTGATCACGTGGCTATCATGCACTGATCACGTGGCTGATCATGCACGATCACGTGGCTATCATGCACTGATCACGTGGCTGATCATGCACTGATCACGTGGCTGATCATGCACTGATCACGTGACTGATCATGCACTGATCACGTGGCTGATCATGCATGATCACGTGACTGATCATGCACTGATCACGTGGCTGATCATGCACTGATCACGTGGCTGTCATGCACTGATCACGTGGCTATATCATGCACTGATCACGTAGCTGATCACACACGTATTACATGACTGATCATGCACTGATCACGTGGCTGATCATGCAATGATCACGTAGCTACCATGCACTGGTCACGTGACTGATCATGCACTGATCACGTGGTTGATCATGCACTGATCACGTGGCTGATCATGCACTGATCACGTGGCTGATCATGCACTGATCACGTGACTGATCATGCACTGATCACGTGACTGATCATGCACTGATCACGTGGCTATCATGCACTGATCACGTGGCTGACCATACACTGATCACGTGCCTGATCATGCACTGATCACGTGGCTGATCATGCACTGATCACGTGACTGATCATGCACTGATCACGTGACTGATCATGCACTGATCACGTGGCTATCATGCACTGCTCACGTGGCTGATCATGCATGATCACGCAGCTACCATGTACTGGTCACATGACTGATCATGCACTGATCACGTGACTGATCATGCAGTGATCACGTGGCTATCATGCACTACTCACGTGGCTGATCATGCAATGATCATGTAGCTACCATGTACAGGTCACGTGAATGATCATACACCCATCAGGTGACTGATCATGCACTGATCACGTGGCTATCATGCACTGATCACGAGACTGATCATGCACTGATCACGTCTATATCATGCACTGATCACATGACTGCCCATGCACTGATCACGTGGATGATCATACACTAATCTTGTGACAGATCATGCACTGATCACGTGGCTGATCATGCACTGATACCGTGACTGAGCATGGACTGATCACATGACTATCATGTAGTGATCACGTGACTTAATGGCGCTGATCATGTGACTGATCATGCGCTGATCATGTTTGCTATCATACACTGATCATGTGCCTCTGGAGGCAATAAACAAAGAGCTGAGTAGGCACGAATCAAACAGTCAGCAGGCAATAATCATGGAACTCAGGTGTGAGGAATCATGCTGCTCAGCTGGCAATAATCAAGCAGCTGAGCAGGCAGGAATTACGCAGCACAGCTGGCAATTGTCAAGCAGATGACAGGCAGGAATCGTGCAGCTCAGCTGGCAATTGTCAAGCAGATGAGCAGACAGTAATCACGCAGCTCAGCAGGCCCTGATCACGTGACTGAGCATGCACTGTTCACGTGGCTGATCATACACTGATCACGTGATGATCATGCACTGATCACTTGGATATCATGCACTGATCACGTGGCTGATCATACACTGTTCACGTGTCTGACCATGCACTGATCACGTGGCTGATCATACACTGCTCACGTAACTGATCATGCACTGATCACGTGGCTATCATGCACTGATCACGTGGCTGAACATGCACTGTTCACGTGGCTGATCACACTGTCACGTGACATATCATGCACTGATCACGTGGCACTCATGCACTGATCACGTGGCTGATCATACTCTGCTCACGTAACTCATGCACACATCACGTGGCTATCATGCACTGCTCACGTGGCTCGTCATGGAATGATCACGTAGCTACCATATACTGGTCACGTGACTGATCATGCAAGATCACGTAAATGATCATGCACTGTTCACGTGACTGATCATGTACTGATCACGTGACTGATCATGCACTGATCACGTGGCTATCATGCACTGCTCACGTGGCTGATCATGCATGATCACGTGGCTGATCATGCACTGATCACGTGACTGATCATGCACTGATCACGTGGCTGATCATGCACTGATCACGTGGCTATCATGCACTGATCACGTGGCTGATCACACTGATCACGTGACTGATCATGCACTGATCACGTGGCTATCATGCACTGATCACGTGGCTGATCATGCACTGATCATGGTGATCATGCACTGATCACGTGGCTGATCATGCACTGATCACGTGGCTATCATGCACTGATCACGTGGCTGATCATGCAATGATCACGTGCTACCATGCACTGGTCACGTGACTGATCATGCACTGATCACGTAATTGATCATGCACTGATCACGTGGCTGATCATGCACTGATCACGTGGCTGATCATGCACTGATCACGTGACTGATCATGCACTGATCACGTGACTGATCATGCACTGATCACGTGGCTATCATGCACTGATCACGTGGCTGATCATGCACTGATCACGTGCCTGATCATGCACTGATCACGTGGCTGATCATGCACTGATCACGTGGCTGATCATGCACTGATCACGTGACTGATCATGCACTGATCACGTGGCTATCATGCACTGATCACGTGGCTGATCATGCACTGATCACGTGGCTGATCATGCACTGATCACGTGACTGATCATGCACTGATCACGTGACTGATCATGCACTGATCACGTGACTGATCATGCACTGATCACGTGGCTGATCATGCACTGATCACGTGGCTGATCATGCACTGATCACGTGACTGATCATGCACTGATCAGTGACTGATCATGCACTGATCACGTGGCTGATCATGCACTGATCACGGCTGATCATGCACTGATCACGTCTGATCATGCACTGATCACGTAACTGATCATGCACTGATCACGTGGCTGATCATGCACTGATCACGTGGCTGATCATGCACTGATCACGTGCTGATCATGCACTGATCACGTGACTATCATGCACTGATCACGTGGCTGTCATGCACTGATCACGTGGCTGATCATGCACTGATCACGTGACTGATCATGCACTGATCACGTGACTGATCATGCACTGATCACGTGGCTGATCATGCACTGATCACATGAGCTATCATGTACTGATCACGTGACTGATCATGCTGATCACGTAATTGATCATGCACTGATCACGTGGCTGATCATGCACTGATCACGTGGCTGATCATACACTGATCACATAACTGATCATGCACTGATCACGTGACTGATCATGCACTGATCACGTGGCTATCATGCACTGATCACGTGGCTGATCATACACTGATCACGTGCCTGGTCATGCACTGATCACGTGGCTGATCATGCACTGATCACGTGACTGATCATGCACTGATCACGTGTCTGATCATGCACTGATCACGTGGCTATCATGCACTGATCACGTGGCTGATCATGCCGCGATCACGCAGCTACCATGTACTGGTCACATGACTGATCATGCACTGATCACGTGACTGATCATGCACTGATCACGTGGCTATCATGCACTACTCACGTGGCTGATCATGCAGTCATGCCAGCTACCATGTACAGGTCACGTGAATGATCATGCACTGATCAGGTGACTGATCATGCACTGATCACGTGGCTATCATGCACTGATCACGTGACTGATCATGCACTGATCACGTGGCTATATCATGCACTGATCACATGACTGATCATGCACTGATCACGTGGATGATCATACACTAATCTTATGACTGATCATGCACTGATCACGTGGCTTCATCATGCACTGATACCGTGACTGAGCATGGACTGATCCGTGGCTATCATGCACTGATCACGTGGCTGTCATGCACTGATCACGTGGATGATCATGCACTGATCACGTGGCTGATCACACTGTATCACGTGACTGATCATGCACTGATCACGTGGCTGATCATGCACTGATCACGTGGCTATCATGCACTGATCACGTGGCTGATCAAACAGATCACGTGAGCTATCATGTACTGATCACGTGACTGATCATGCACTGATCACGTGACTGATCATGCACTGATCACGTTGATCATGCACTGATCACGTGGCTGATCATGCACTGATCACGTGCTGATCATGCACTGATCACGTGACTGATCATGCACTGATCACGTGACTGATCATGCACTGATCACGTGGCTGATCATGCACTGATCACGTGCCTGATCATGCACTGATCACGTGGCTGATCATGCACTGATCACGTGACTGATCATGCACTGATCACGTGACTGATCATGCACTGATCACGTGGCTATCATGCACTGATCACGTGGCTGATCATGCATGATCACGCTATCATGCACTGGTCACATGACTGATCATGCACTGATCACGTGACTGATCATGCACTGATCACGTGGCTATCATGCACTACTCACGTGGCTGATCATGCAATGATCATGTAGCTACCATGTACAGGTCACGTGAATGATCATACACCCATCAGGTGACTGATCATGCACTGATCACGTGGCTATCATGCACTGATCACGTGACTGATCATGCACTGATCACGTGTATATCATGCACTGATTGACGATGCACTGATCATGGATGATCATACACTGATCATGTGACTGATCATGCACTGATCATGCACTGATACCGTGACTGAGCATGGACTGATCACATGACTATCATGTAGTGATCACGTGACTTAATGGCGCTGATCATGTGACTGATCATGCACTGATCATGTTTGCTATCATACACTGATCATGTGCCTCTGGAGGCAATAAACAAAGAGCTGAGTAGGCACGAATCAAACAGTCAGC
The DNA here is from genome assembly GCF_032452875.1 of Bos javanicus. Taxonomy (NCBI): domain Eukaryota; kingdom Metazoa; phylum Chordata; class Mammalia; order Artiodactyla; family Bovidae; genus Bos; species Bos javanicus. Next base: position 58,796 of record NW_026894590.1, read on the forward strand.
AGGCAATAATCATGGAACTCAGTGTGAGGAATCATGCTGCTCAGCTGGCAATAATCAAGCAGCTGAGCAGGCAGGAATTACGCAGCACAGCTGGCAATGTCAAGCAGATGACAGGCAGGAATCGTGCAGCTCAGCTGGCAATTGTCAAGCAGATGAGCAGACAGTAATCACGCAGCTCAGCAGGCCCTGATCACGTGACTGAGCATGCACTGTTCACGTGGCTGATCATACACTGATCACGTGATGATCATGCACTGATCACTTGGATATCATGCACTGATCACGTGGCTGATCATACACTGTTCACGTGTCTGACCATGCACTGATCACGTGGCTGATCATACACTGCTCACGTAACTGATCATGCACTGATCACGTGGCTATCATGCACTGATCACGTGGCTGATCATGCACTGTTCACGTGGCTGATCACACACTGTCACGTGACTATCATGCACTGATCACGTGGCCTCATGCACTGATCACGTGGCTGATCATACACTGCTCACGTGCTGATCATGCACATCACGTGGCTATCATGCACTGCTCACGTGGCTGATCATGCACTGATCACGTGGCTATCATATACTGGTCACGTGACTGATCATGCACTGATCACGTGCTGATCATGCACTGATCACGTGACTGATCATGCACTGATCACGTGACTGATCATGCACTGATCACGTGGCTGATCATGCACTGATCACGTGGCTGATCATGCACTGATCACGTGGCTGAACCATGCACTGATCACGTGACTGATCATGCACTGATCACGTGGCTGATCATGCACTGTCACGTGGCTGATCATGCACTGATCACGTGGCTATCATGCACTGATCACGTGACTGATCATGCACTGATCACGTGATCATGCACTGATCACGTGGCTGATCGATCACGTGACTGATCATGCACTGATCACGTGGCTATCATGCACTGATCACGTGGCTATCATGCACTGATCACGTGGCTGATCATGCAATGATCACGTGCTACCATGCACTGATCACGTGACTGATCATGCACTGATCACGTGACTGATCATGCACTGATCACGTGGCTGATCATGCACTGATCACGTGGCTGATCATGCACTGATCACGTGACTGATCATGCACTGATCACGTGACTGATCATGCACTGATCACGTGGCTATCATGCACTGATCACGTGGCTGATCATGCACACTGATCACGTGACTGATCATGCACTGATCACGTGGCTGATCATGCACTGATCACGTGACTGATCATGCACTGATCACGTGGCTGATCATGCACTGATCACGTGGCTATCATGCACTGATCACGTGGCTGATCATGCACTGATCACGCCTTCACCATGTACTGATCACATGACTGATCATGCACTGATCACGTGACTGATCATGCACTGATCACGTGGCTATCATGCACTATCACGTGGCTGATCATGCACTGATCACGTAGCTACCATGCACTGATCACGTGACTGATCATGCACTGATCACGTGACTGATCATGCACTGATCACGTGGCTGATCATGCACTGATCACGTGACTGATCATGCACTGATCACGTGGCTATCATGCACTGATCATGACTGCCATGCTGATCACGTGGCTGATCATACACTGATCAGGTGACTGATCATGCACTGATCACGTGGCTGATCATGCACTGATCACGTGACTGATCATGCACTGATCACGTGGCTGATCATGCACTGATCACGTGACTGATCATGCACTGATCACGTGACTGATCATGCACTGATCACGTGGCTGATCATGCACTGATCACGTGGCTGATCATGCACTGATCCGTGACTGAGCATGGACTGATCACATGACTATCATGTAGTGATCACGTGACTTAATGGCGCTGATCATGTGACTGATCATGCACTGATCATGTTTGCTATCATACACTGATCATGTGCCTCTGGAGGCAATAAACAAAGAGCTGAGTAGGCACGAATCAAACAGTCAGCAGGCAATAATCATGGAACTCAGCTGTGAGGAATCATGCTGCTCAGCTGGCAATAATCAAGCAGCTGAGCAGGCAGGAATTCGCACACAGCGGCAATTGTCAAGCAGATGACAGGCAGGAATCGTGCAGCTCAGCTGGCAATTGTCAAGCAGATGAGCAGACAGTAATCACGCAGCTCAGCAGGCCCTGATCACGTGACTGAGCATGCACTGTTCACGTGGCTGATCATACACTGATCACGTGATGATCATGCACTGATCACGTGGATATCATGCACTGATCACGTGGCTGATCATACACTGTTCACGTGTCTGACCATGCACTGATCACGTGGCTGATCATACACTGCTCACGTAACTGATCATGCACTGATCACGTGGCTATCATGCACTGATCACGTGGCTGATCATGCACTGATCACGTGGCTGATCACACACTATCACGTGACTGATCATGCACTGATCACGTGGCTGATCACACATGATCACGTGACTGATCATGCACTGATCACGTGGCTGATCATGCACTGATCACGTGGCTGATCATGCACTGATCACGTGGCTATCATGCACTGATCACGTGGCTGATCACACTATCACGTGACTGATCATGCACTGATCACGTGGCTGATCATGCACTGATCACGTGGCTATCATGCACTGATCACGTGGCTGATCATGCACTGATCACGTGGCTATCATGTACTGATCACGTGACTGATCATGCACTGATCACGTAATTGATCATGCACTGATCACGTGGCTGATCATGCACTGATCACGTGGCTGATCGCACTGATCACGTGACTGATCATGCACTGATCACGTGACTGATCATGCACTGATCATGGCTATCATGCACTGATCACGTGGCTGATCCACTGATCACGTGCCTGATCATGCACTGATCACGTGGCTGATCATGCACTGATCACGTGACTGATCATGCACTGATCACGTGACTGATCATGCACTGATCACGTGGCTATCATGCACTGCTCACGTGGCTGATCATGCACTGATCACGCAGCTACCATGTACTGGTCACATGACTGATCATGCACTGATCACGTGACTGATCATGCAGTGATCACGTGGCTATCATGCACTACTCACGTGGCTGATCATGCAATGATCATGTAGCTACCATGTACAGGTCACGTGAATGATCATACACCCATCAGGTGACTGATCATGCACTGATCACGTGGCTATCATGCACTGATCACGAGACTGATCATGCACTGATCACGTCTATATCATGCACTGATCACATGACTGCCCATGCACTGATCACGTGGATGATCATACACTAATCATGTGACAGATCATGCACTGATCACGTGGCTGATCATGCACTGATACCGTGACTGAGCATGGACTGATCACATGACTATCATGTAGTGATCACGTGACTTAATGGCGCTGATCATGTGACTGATCATGCACTGATCATGTTTGCTATCATACACTGATCATGTGCCTCTGGAGGCAATAAACAAAGAGCTGAGTAGGCACGAATCAAACAGTCAGCAGGCAATAATCATGGAACTCAGCTGTGAGGAATCATGCTGCTCAGCTGGCAATAATCAAGCAGCTGAGCAGGCAGGAATTACGCAGCACAGCTGGCAATTGTCAAGCAGATGACAGGCAGGAATCGTGCAGCTCAGCTGGCAATTGTCAAGCAGATGAGCAGACAGTAATCACGCAGCTCAGCAGGCCCTGATCACGTGACTGAGCATGCACTGTTCACGTGGCTGATCATACACTGATCACGTGATGATCATGCACTGATCACTTGGATATCATGCACTGATCACGTGGCTGATCATGCACTGTTCACGTGTCTGACCATGCACTGATCACGTGGCTGATCATGCTCACGTAACTGATCATGCACTGATCACGTGGCTATCATGCACTGATCACGTGGCTGAACATGCACTGTTCACGTGGCTGATCACACACCTGTCACGTGACATATCATGCACTGATCACGTGGCACTCATGCACTGATCACGTGGCTGATCATACTCTGCTCACGCTCATGCACACATCACGTGGCTATCATGCACTGCTCACGTGGCTCGTCATGGAATGATCACGTAGCAACCATATACTGGTACGTGACTGATCATGCAAAGATCACGTAAATGATCATGCACTGTTCACGTGACTGATCATGTACTGATCACGTGACTGATCATGCACTGATCACGTGGCTATCATGCTCTGCTCACGTGGCTGATCATGCAACGATCACGTAGCAACCATGTACTGGTCTCGTGACTGATCATGCACTGATCACGTAATTGATCCTGCACTGATCACGTGGCTCATCATGCACTGATCACGTGGCTGATCACACATGTATCACGTGACTGGTCATGCACTGATCACGTGCTCTCATGCACTGATCACGTGGCTGATCCGCGTATCACGTGACTGATCATGCACTGATCACGTGGCTATCATGCACTGATCACGTGGCTATCATGCACTGATCACGTGGCTGATCATGCAATGATCACGTGGCTACCATGTACTGGTCACGTGACTGATCATGCACTGATCACGTGATTGATCATGCACTGATCATGTGGCTGATCATGCACTGATCACGTGGCTGATCATGCACTGATCACGTGACTGATCATGCACTGATCACGTAACTGATCATGCACTGATCACGTGGCTGATCATGCACTGATCACTTGGCTGATCATGCACTGATCACGTGGCTGGTCATGCACTGATCACGTGGCTGATCATGCACTGATCACGTGATGACTGATCATGCACTGATCACGTGACTGATCATGCACTGATCACGTGGCTATCATGCACTGCTCACGTGGCTGATCATGCATGATCACGCAGCTACCATGTACTGATCACGTGACTGATCATGCACTGATCACGTGACTGATCATGCAGTGATCACGTGGCTATCATGCACTACTCACGTGGCTGATCATGCAACGATCATGTAGCTACCATGTACTGGTCACGTGACTGATCATTCCATCAGGTGACTGATCATGCACTGATCACGTGGCTATCATGCACTGATCACGAGACTGATCATGCACTGATCACGTGGCTATCATGCACTGATCACATGACTGACCATACACTGATCACGTGACTGATCATGCACTAATCACGTGACGGATCATGCACTGATCACGTGGCTGATCATGCACTGATCACGTGACTGATCATGCACTGATCACCTGACTGGTCATGCACTGATCACGTGACTGATCATGCACTATCACATGGCTATCATGCACTGATCACGTGGCGATCATGCACTGATCACGTGGCTGATCATGCACTGATACCGTGACTGAGCATGGACTGATCACATGACTATCATGTAGTGATCACGTGACTTAATGGCTGATCATGTGACTGATCATGCGCTGATCATGTTGCTATCATACACTGATCATGTGCCTCTGGAGGCAATAAACAAAGAGCTGAGTAGCACGAATCAAACAGTCAGCAGGCAATAATCATGGAACTCAGCTGTGAGGAATCATGCTGCTCAGCTGGCAATAATCAAGCAGCTGAGCAGGCAGGAATTACGCAGCACAGCTGGCAATTGTCAAGCAGATGACAGGCAGAATCGTGCAGCTCAGCTGGCAATTGTCAAGCAGATGAGCAGACAGTAATCACGCAGCTCAGCAGGCCCAGATCACGTGACTGAGCATGCACTGTTCACGTGGCTGATCATACACTGATCACGTGATTGATCATGCACTGATCACTTGGATATCATGCACTGATCACGTGGCTGATCATACACTGATCACGTGTCTGACCATGCACTGATCACGTGGCTGATCATACACTGCTCACGTAACTGATCATGCACTGATCACGTGGCTATCATGCACTGATCACGTGGCTGAACATGCACTGTTCACGTGGCTGATCACACCTGTCACGTGACTATCATGCACTGATCACGTGGCACTCATGCACTGATCACGTGGCTGATCATACTCTGCTCACGTAACTGATCATGCACACATCACGTGGCTATCATGCACTGCTCACGTGGCTCGTCATGGAATGATCATAGCTACCATATACTGGTCACGTGACTGATCATGCACAGATCACGTAAATGATCATGCACTGTTCACGTGACTGATCATGTACTGATCACGTGACTGATCATGCACTGATCACGTGGCTGATCATGCACTGCTCACGTGGCTGATCATGCACCGATCACGTGGCTAATCATGCACTGATCACATGACTGATCATGTGATCACGTAGCTACCATGTACTGTCACGTGACTGATCATGCACTGATCACATAGTTGATCATGCACTGATCACGTGGCTGATCATGCACTGATCACGTGGCTGATCATACCTGCTCACGTGACTGATCATGCACTGATCCCGTGACGCTCATGCACTGATCACGTGGCTGTCATGCACTGATCACGTGGCTGATCATGCACTGATCACGTGGCTGATCATGCACTGATCACGTGACTGATCATGCACTGATCACGTGGCTGATCATGCACTGATACGTGACTGCTCATGCACTGATCACGTGGCTGATCATGCACTGATCATGTGCCTGATCATGCACTGATCACGTGACTAACCGTGCACTGATCACGTGACTGATCATGCACTGATCACGTGACTGATCATGCACTGATCGCGTGGCTGATCATGCACTGTTCACGTGGCTGATCATGCACTGATCACGTGGCTGACCATACACTGATCGCGTGGCTGATCATGTACTGATCACGTGACTGATCATGCACTGATCGCGTGGCTGATCATGCACTGATCACGTGGCTGATCATGCACTGATCACGTGGCTATCATGCACTGATCACGTGACTGATCATGCACTGATCACGTGGATATCATGCACTGATCACGTGGCTGATCATACACTGTCACGTGACTGATCATGCACTGATCGTGGCTATCATGCACTGATCACGTGGCTATCATGCACTGATCACGTGACTGATCATGCACTGATCACGTGCTGTCATGCACTGATCACGGGACTGATCATGCACTGATCACGTCGATCATGCACTGATCACGTGGCTGATCATGCACTGATCGCGTGGCTGATCATACACTGATCACGTGGCTGATCATGCACTGATCACGTGACTGATCATGCACTGATCACGTGGCTATCATGCACTGATCACGGCTGATCATACACTGATCACGTGACTGATCATGCACTGATCACGTGGCTGATCATGCACTGATCACGTGACTGATCATGCACTGATCGTGACTGATCATGCAGTGATCACGTGGCTATCATGCACTGCTCACGTGGCTGATCATGCATGATCACATGGCTACCATGTACTGGTCACATGACTGATCATGCACTGATCACGTGACTGATCATGCACTGATCACGTGGCTATCATGCACTACTCACGTGGCTGATCATGCAATGATCATGTAGCTAACCATGTACTGGTCACGTGAATGATCATACACTGATCACGTGACTGATCATGCACTGATCACGTGGCTATCATGCACTGATCACGTGGCTGATCATGCACTGATCACGTCTATATCATGCACTGATCACGTGACTGCTCATGCACTGATCACGTGGCTGATCATGCACTGATCACGTGACAGATCATGCACTGATCACGTGACTGATCATGCACTGATCACGTGACTGATCATGGACTGATCACGTGACTATCATGCAGTGATCACGTGACTTAATGGCGCTGGTCATGTGACTGATCATGCGCTGATCATGTTTGCTATCATACACTGATCATGTGCCTCTGGAGGCAATAAACAAAGAGCTGAGTAGGCACGAATCAAACAGTCAGCAGGCAATAATCATGGAACTCAGCTGTGAGGAATCATGCTGCTCAGCTGGCAATAATCAAGCAGCTAAGCAGGCAGGAATTACGCAGCACAGCTGGCAATTGTCAAGCAGATGACAGGCAGGAATCGTGCAGCTCAGCTGGCAATTGTCAAGCAGATGAGCAGACAGTAATCACGTGGCTGATCAGGCCTGATCACGTGACTGAGCATGCACTGTTCACGTGGCTGATCATACACTGCTCACGTAATGATCATGCACTGATCACGTGGCTATCATGCACTGATCACGTGGCTGATCATACACTGTTCACGTGTCTGACCATGCACTGAGCACGTGGCTGATCATACACTGCTCACGTAAGTGATCATGCACTGATCACGTGGCTATCATGCACTGATCACGTGGCTGAACATGCACTGTTCACGTGGCTGATCACACACTGTCACGTGACATATCATGCACTGATCACGTGGCACTCATGCACTGATCACGTGGCTGATCATACACTGATCACGTGCTCATGCACACATCACGTGGCTATCATGCACTGCTCACGTGGCTCGTCATGGACTGATCACGTGGCTACCATATACTGGTCGTGACTGATCATGCACTGATCACGTAAATGATCATGCACTGTTCACGTGACTGATCATGTACTGATCACGTGACTGATCATGCACTGATCACGTGGCTATCATGCTCTGCTCACGTGGCTGATCATGCAATGATCACGTGCTACCATGTGCTGGTCACGTGACTGATCATGCACTGATCACGTGATTGATCATGCACTGATCACGTGGCTCATCATGCACTGATCACGTGGCTGATCACACATGTATCACGTGACTGATCATGCACTGATCACATAGCTATCATGCACTGATCACGTGGCTGCATGCACTGATCACGTGGATGATCATGCACTGATCACGTGGCTGATCATGCACTGATCACGTGGCTGATCATGCACTGATCACATAACTGATCATGCACTGATCACGTGACTATCATGCACTGATCACGTGACTGATCATGCACTGATCACGTGATTGATCATGCTGATCACCTGGCTGATCATGCACTGATCACGTGGCTGATCATGCACTGATCACGTGACTGATCGTGCACTGATCACGTGACTGATCATGCACTGATCACGTGGCTATCATGCACTGATCACGTGGCTGATCATGCACTGATCACGTGTGGCTGATCATGCACTGATCACATGACTGATCATGCACTGATCACGTGACTGATCATGCACTGATCACGTGACTGATCATGCACTGATCACGTGGCTATCATGCACTGATCACGTGGCTGATCATGCATGATCAGCAGCTATCATGTGCTGATCACGTGACTGATCATGCACTGATCACGTGACTGATCATGCACTGATCACGTGGCTATCATGCACTGATCACGTGGCTGATCATACAATGATCACGTAGCTACCATGCACTGATCACGTGACTGATCATGCACTGATCACGTGACTGATCATGCACTGATCACGTGGCTATCATACACTGATCACGTGACTGATCATGCACTGATCACGTCTATATCATGCACTGATCACATGACTGATCATGCACTGATCACGTGGCTGATCATGCACTGATCACGTGACTGATCATGCACTGATCACGTGGCTGATCATGCACTGATCACGTGGCTGATCATGCACTGATCACGTGGCTGATCATGCACTGATCACGTGGCTGATCATGCACTGATCACGTGACTGATCATGCACTGATCACGTGGCTGATCATGCACTGATCACGTGATTGATCATGCACTGATCCGTGACTGAGCATGGACTGATCACATGACTATCATGTAGTGATCACGTGACTTAATGGCACTGATCATGTGACTGATCATGCGCTGATCATGTTTGCTATCATACACTGATCATGTGCCTCTGGAGGCAATAAACAAAGAGCTGAGTAGGCACGAATCAAACAGTCAGCAGGCAATAATCATGGAACTCAGCTGTGAGGAATCATGCTGCTCAGCTGGCAATAATCAAGCAGCTGAGCAGGCAGGAATTACGCAGCACAGCTGGCAATTGTCAAGCAGATGACAGGCAGGAATCGTGCAGCTCAGCTGGCAATTGTCAAGCAGATGAGCAGACAGTAATCACGCAGCTCAGCAGGCCCTGATCACGTGACTGAGCATGCACTGTTCACGTGGCTGATCATACACTGATCACGTGATGATCATGCACTGATCACGTGGATATCATGCACTGATCACGTGGCTGATCATACACTGATCACGTGTCTGACCATGCACTGATCACGTGGCTGATCATACACTGATCACGTGCTGATCATGCACTGATCACGTGGCTATCATGCACTGATCACGTGGCTGATCATGCACTGATCACGTGGCTGATCACACACTGTCACGTGACTATCATGCACTGATCACGTGGCACTCATGCACTGATCACGTGGCTGATCATACACTGATCACGTAACTGATCATGCACTGATCACGTGGCTATCATGCACTGCTCACGTGGCTGATCATGCAATGATCACGTAGCTACCATACTGGTCACGTGACTGATCATGCACTGATCACGTAAATGATCATGCTGTTCACGTGACTGATCATGCACTGATCACGTGACTGATCATGCACTGATCACGTGGCTGATCATGCACTGATCACGTGGCTGATCATGCACTGATCACGTGGCTGATCATGCACTGATCACGTGGCTGATCATGCACTGATCACGTGACTGATCATGCACTGATCACGTGGCTGATCATGCACTGATCACGTGGCTGATCATGCACTGATCACGTGACTGATCATGCACTGATCACGTGGCTGATCATGCACTGATCACGTGGCTGATCATGCACTGATCACGTGGCTGATCATGCACTGATCACGTGATGATCATGCACTGATCACGTGGCTATCATGCACTGATCACGTGGCTGATCATGATCACGTGACTGATCATGCACTGATCACGTGGCTATCATGCACTGATCACGTGGCTATCATGCACTGATCACGTGGCTGATCATACTGATCACGTGACTGATCATGCACTGATCACGTGATATCATGCACTGATCACGTGACTGATCATGCACTGATCACGTGGCTGATCATGCACTGATCACATGACTGATCATGCACTGATCACGTGGCTATCATGCACTGATCACGTGGCTGATCATGCACTGATCACGTAGCTACATGCACTGATCACGTGACTGATCATGCACTGATCACGTGACTGATCATGCACTGATCACGTGACTGATCATGCACTGATCACGTGACTGATCATGCACTGATCACGTGACTGATCATGCACTGATCACGTGGCTATCATGCACTGATCACGTGGCTGATCATGCACTGATCACGTGGCTACCATGCACTGGTCACGTGACTGATCATGCACTGATCACGTGGCTGATCATGCACTGATCACGTGGCTGATCATGCACTGATCACGTGGCTGATCATGCACTGATCACGTGACTGATCATGCACTGATCACGTGACTGATCATGCACTGATCACGTGGCTATCATGCACTGATCACGTGGCTGATCATACACTGATCACGTGACTGATCATGCACTGATCACGTGGCTGATCATGCACTGATCACGTGACTGATCATGCACTGATCACGTCTATATCATGCACTGATCACATGACTGCCCATGCACTGATCACGTGGATGATCATGCACTGATCATGTGACAGATCATGCACTGATCACGTGGCTGATCATGCACTGATACCGTGACTGAGCATGGACTGATCACATGACTATCATGTAGTGATCACGTGACTTAATGGCGCTGATCATGTGACTGATCATGCACTGATCATGTTTGCTATCATACACTGATCATGTGCCTCTGGAGGCAATAAACAAAGAGCTGAGTAGGCACGAATCAGTCAGCAGGCAATAATCATGGAACTCAGCTGTGAGGAATCATGCTGCTCAGCTGGCAATAATCAAGCAGCTGAGCAGGCAGGAATTACGCAGCACAGCTGGCAATTGTCAAGCAGATGACAGGCAGGAATCGTGCAGCTCAGCTGGCAATTGTCAAGCAGATGAGCAGACAGTAATCACGCAGCTCAGCAGGCCCTGATCACGTGACTGAGCATGCACTGTTCACGTGGCTGATCATACACTGATCACGTGATGATCATGCACTGATCACTTGGATATCATGCACTGATCACGTGGCTGATCATGCACTGTTCACGTGTCTGCCATGCACTGATCACGTGGCTGATCATACACTGCTCACGTAACTGATCATGCACTGATCACGTGGCTATCATGCACTGATCACGTGGCTGAACATGCACTGATCACGTGGCTGATCACACACCTGTCACGTGACATATCATGCACTGATCACGTGGCACTCATGCACTGATCACGTGGCTGATCATACACTGATCACGTAACTCATCATGCACACATCACGTGGCTATCATGCACTGCTCACGTGGCTGTCATGGAATGATCACGTAGCTACCATATACTGGTCACGTGACTGATCATGCACTGATCACGTAAATGATCATGCACTGTTCACGTGACTGATCATGCACTGATCACGTGACTGATCATGCACTGATCACGTGGCTATCATGCACTGATCACGTGGCTGATCATGCACGATCACGTAGCAACCATGTACTGATCACGTGACTGATCATGCACTGATCACGTAATTGATCATGCACTGATCACGTGGCTGATCATGCACTGATCACGTGACTGATCATGCACTGATCACGTGACTGATCATGCACTGATCACGTGGCTATCATGCACTGATCACGTGGCTATCATGCACTGATCACGTGGCTGATCACACACTATCACATGACTGATCATGCACTGATCACGTGGCTGATCATGCACTGATCACGTGGCTATCATGCACTACTCACGTGGCTGATCATGCAATGATCACGTGGCTACCATGTACTGTCACGTGACTGATCATACACCCATCAGGTGACTGATCATGCACTGATCACGTGGCTATCATGCACTGATCACGTGACTGATCATGCACTGATCACGTCTATATCATGCACTGATCACATGACTGCCCATGCACTGATCACGTGGATGATCATACACTGATCATGTGACAGATCATGCACTGATCACGTGGCTGATCATGCACTGATACGTGACTGAGCATGGACTGATCACATGACTATCATGTAGTGATCACGTGACTTAATGGCGCTGATCATGTGACTGATCATGCGCTGATCATGTTTGCTATCATACACTGATCATGTGCCTCTGGAGGCAATAAACAAAGAGCTGAGTAGGCACGAATCAAACAGTCAGCAGGCAATAATCATGGAACTCAGCTGTGAGGAATCATGCTGCTCAGCTGGCAATAATCAAGCAGCTGAGCAGGCAGGAATTCGCAGCACAGCTGGCAATTGTCAAGCAGATGACAGGCAGGAATCGTGCAGCTCAGCTGGCAATTGTCAAGCAGATGAGCAGACAGTAATCACGCAGCTCAGCAGGCCCTGATCACGTGACTGAGCATGCACTGTTCACGTGGCTGATCATACACTGATCACGTGACTGATCATGCACTGATCACGTGGCTATCATGCACTGATCACGTGGCTGATCATACACTGTTCACGTGTCTGACCATGCACTGATCACGTGGCTGATCATGCACTGATCACGTAACTGATCATGCACTGATCACGTGGCTGATCATGCACTGATCACGTGGCTGATCATGCACTGATCACGTGGCTGATCATACACTGATCACGTGACTGATCATGCACTGATCACTGGCTATCATGCACTGATCAACGTGGCTGATCATGCACTGATCACGTGGCTGATCATGCACTGATCACGTGACTGATCATGCACTGATCACGTGATATCATGCACTGATCACGTGACTGATCATGCACTGATCACGTGGATGATCATGCACTGATCACACGACTGATCATGCACTGATCACGTGGCTATCATGCACTGATCACGTGGCTGATCATGCACTGATCACGTGCTATCATGCACTGTCACGTGGTGATCATGCACTGATCACGTAATTGATCATGCACTGATCACGTGACTGATCATGCACTGATCAGTGGTGATCATGCACTGATCACGTGACTGATCATGCACTGATCACGTGGCTATCATACTGCAGCTCATGTGGCTGATCATGCAATGATCACGTTCACCATATGCTGGTCACGTGACTGATCATGCACTGATCACGTGTTGATCATGCACTGATCACGTGGCTGATCATGCACTGATCACGTGGCTGATCATGCACTGATCACGTGACTGATCATGCACTGATCACGTGACTGATCATGCACTGATCACGTGGCTATCATGCACTGATCACGTGGCTGATCATGCACTGATCACGTGGCTGATCATGCACTGATCACATGACTGATCATGCACTGATCACGTGACTGATCATGCACTGATCACGTGGCTATCATGCACTGATCACGTGCTGATCATGCACTGATCACGTAGCTATCATGTACTGTCAGTGACTGATCATGCACTGATCAGTGGCTGATCATGCACTGATCACGTCTTCATGCACTGATCACGTGGCTGATCATGCACTGATCACGTGACTGATCATGCACTGATCACGTGGCTGATCATGCACTGATCACGTGGCTATCATGCACTGATCACGTGGCTGATCATGCACTGATCACGTGGCTGATCATGCTGATACATGACTGATCATGCACTGATCATGACTGATCATGCTGATCATCCGTGGCTATCATGCACTACTCACGTGGCTGATCATGCAATGATCATGTAGCTACCATGTACTGGTCACGTGACTGATCATACACTGATCAGGTGACTGATCATGCACTGATCACGTCTATATCATGCACTGATCACATGACTGCCCATGCACTGATCACGTGGATGATCATACACTAATCACGTGACTGATCATGCACTGATCACGTGGCTGATCATGCACTGATACCGTGACTGAGCATGGACTGATCACATGACTATCATGTAGTGATCACGTGACTTAATGGCGCTGATCATGTGACTGATCATGCAGATCATGTTTGCTATCATACACTGATCATGTGCCTCTGGAGGCAATAAACAAAGAGCTGAGTAGCTGAATCAAACAGTCAGCAGGCAATAATCATGGAACTCAGGTGTGAGGAATCATGCTGCTCAGCTGGCAATAATCAAGCAGCTGAGCAGGCAGGTGCATAGCACAGCTGGCAATTGTCAAGCAGATGACAGGCAGGAATCGTGCAGCTCAGCTGGCAATTGTCAAGCAGATGAGCAGACAGTAATCGCAGCTCAGCAGGCCCTGATCACGTGACTGAGCATGCACTGTTCACGTGGCTGATCATCACACTGATCACATGACTGATCATGCACTGATCACGTGGCTATCATGCACTGATCACGTGGCTGATCATACACTGATCACGTAACTGATCATGCACTGATCACGTGGCTATCATGCACTGATCACGTGGCTGATCATGCACTGATCACGTGGCTGATCATGCACTGATCACGTGGCTGATCATGCACTGATCACGTGACTGATCATGCACTGATCACGTGGCTGATCATGCACTGATCACGTGGCTATCATGCACTGATCACGTGGCTGATCATGCACTGATCACGTGACTGATCATGCACTGATCACTGGCTATCATGCACTGATCACTGGCTATCATGCGCACTGATCACGTGGCTGATCATGCACTGATCACGTGACTGATCATGCACTGATCACGTCTGATCATGCTGATCACATGTTGATCATACTGATCACCGGCTGATCATGCACTGATCATGTGGCTGATCATGCACTGATCACGTGGCTGATCATGCACTGATCACGTGACTGATCATGCACTGATCACGTGACTGATCATGCACTGACACGTGACTGATCATGCACTGATCACGTGCCTGATCATGCACTGATCACGTGACTGATCATGCACTGATCCGTGGCTGATCATGCACTGATCACGTGGCTGATCATGCACTGATCACGTGGCTGATCATGCACTGATACCGTGACTGAGCATGGACTGATCACATGACTATCATGTAGTGATCACGTGACTTAATGGCGCTGATCATGTGACTGATCATGCTGATCATGTTTGCTATCATACACTGATCATGTGCCTCTGGAGGCAACAAACAAAGAGCTGAGTAGGCACGAATCAAACAGTCAGCAGGCAATAATCATGGAACTCAGGTGAGGAATCATGCTGCTCAGCTGGCAATAATCAAGCAGCTGAGCAGGCAGGATGCAGCACAGCTGGCAATTGTCAAGCAGATGACAGGCAGGATCGTGCAGCTCAGCTGGCAATTGTCAAGCAGATGAGCAGACAGTAATCACGCAGCTCAGCAGGCCCTGATCACGTGACTGAGCATGCACTGTTCACGTGGCTGATCATCACTGATCACGTGCTGATCATGCACTGATCGTGGCTATCATGCACTGATCACGTGGCTGATCATACACTGATCACATCACTGATCATGCACTGATGCGTGGCTATCATACTGATCACGTGGCTGATCATGCACTGATCACGTGGCTGATCATGCACTGATCACGTGATCATGCACTGATCATCAGCGATCATGCACTGATCACGTGGCTGATCATGCACTGATCAGTGGCTATCATGCACTGATCACGTGGCTGATCATGCACTGATCACGTGACTGATCATGCACTGATCACGTGGCTGTCATGCACTGATCAACTGGCTGTCATGCACTGATCACGTGGTTGATCATACTGCACAATCCTGAGACTGATCATGCACTGATCACGTCTATATCATGCACTGATCACGTGACTGCCCATGCACTGATCACGTGGATGATCGCCATGATCATCACGACAGATCATGCACTGATCACGTGGCTATCATGCTGCTCATGTGGCTGTCATGCAATGATCACGTGGCTACCATATGCTAGTCACGTGACTGATCATGCACTGATCACGTAATTGATCATGCACTGATCACGTGGCTATCATGCACTGATCACGTGGTGATCATGCACTGATCACGTGACTGATCATGCACTGATCACGTGGCTATCATGCACTGCTCACGTGGCTGATGTACTGATCACCTGGCTTCCATGTACTGGTCACGTGACTGCATGCACTGCACGTAATTGATCATGACTGTCATGTGGCTGATCATACTGATCACGTGGCTGATCATGCACTGATCACGTGACTGATCATGCACTGATCACGTGACTGATCATGCACTGATCACGTGACTGATCATGCACTGATCACGTGCCTGGTCATGCACTGATCACGTGACTAATCATGCACTGATCACATGGCTATCATGAACTGATCACCTGGCTGATCATGCACTGATCACGTGGCTGATCATGCACTGATACCGTGACTGAGCATGGACTGATCACATGACTATCATGTAGTGATCACGTGACAATGGCGCTGATCATGTGACTGATCATGCACTGATCATGTTTGCTATCATACACTGATCATGTGCCTCTGGAGGCAATAAACAAAGAGCTGAGTAGGCACGATCATACAGTCAGCAGGCAATAATCATGGAACTCAGCATGAGGAATCATGCTGCTCAGCTGGCAATAATCAAGCAGCTGAGCAGGCAAATTCGCAGCACAGCTGGCAATTGTCAAGCAGATGACAGGCAGGAATCGTGCAGCTCAGCTGGCAATTGTCAAGCAGATGAGCAGACAGTAATCACGCAGCTCAGCAGGCCTGATCACGTGACTGAGCATGCACTGTTCACGTGGCTGATCATACACTGATCACGTGATGATCATGCACTGATCACTTGGATATCATGCACTGATCACGTGGCTGATCATACACTGTTCACGTGTCTGACCATGCACTGATCACGTGGCTGATCATACACTGCTCACGTAACTGATCATGCACTGATCACGTGGCTATCATGCACTGATCACGTGGCTGACATGCACTGTTCACGTGGCTGATCACACTGTCACGTGACATATCATGCACTGATCACGTGGCACTCATGCACTGATCACGTGGCTGATCATACTCTGATCACGTAACTGATCATGCACACATCACGTGGCTATCATGCACTGCTCACGTGGCTCGTCATGGAATGATCACGTAGCTACCATATACTGGTCACGTGACTGATCATGCACTGATCACGTAAATGATCATGCACTGATCACGTGACTGATCATGCACTGATCACGTGACTGATCATGCACTGATCACGTGGCTATCATGCTCTGCTCACGTGGCTGATCATGCGATCACGTGCAACCATGCTGGTCACGTGACTGATCATGCACTGATCACGTAATTGATCCTGCACTGATCACGTGGCTCATCATGCACTGATCACGTGGCTGATCACACATGTATCACGTGACTGATCATGCACTGATCACGTGGCTCTCATGCACTGATCACGTGGCTATCATGCACTGATCACGTGGATATCATGCACTGATCACGTGGCTGATCACACCGTATCACATGACTGATCATGCACTGATCACGTGGCTATCATGCACTGATCACGTGGCTATCATGCACTGATCACGTGGCTGATCATGCAATGATCACATGCTTCCATGTACTGTCACGTGACTGATCATGCACTGATCACGTAATTGATCATGCACTGATCACGTGGCTGATCATGCACTGATCACGTGGCTGATCATGCACTGATCACGTGACTGATCATGCACTGATCACGTGGCTATCATGCACTGATCACGTGGCTGATCATGCACTGATCACGTGGCTATCATGCACTGATCACGTGACTGATCATGCACTGATCACGTAATTGATCATGCACTGATCACGTGGCTGATCATGCACTGATCACGTGGCTGATCATGCACTGATCACGTGACTGATCATGCACTGATCACGTGACTGATCATGCACTGATCACGTGGCTATCATGCACTGATCACGTGGCTGATCATGCACTGATCACGTGGCTGATCATGCACTGATCACGTGACTGATCATGCACTGATCACGTAACTGATCATGCACTGATCACGTGGCTGATCATGCACTGATCACGTGGCTGATCATGCACTGATCACGTGACTGATCATGCACTGATCACGTGCTGATCATGCAGATCACGTGGCTGATCATGCACTGATCACGTAGCTATCATGCACTGATCACGTGACTGATCATGCACTGATCACGTGTTGATCATGCACTGATCACGTGGCTGATCATGCACTGATCACGTGGCTGATCATGCACTGATCACGTGACTGATCATGCACTGATCACGTGACTGATCATGCACTGATCACGTGGCTATCATGCACTGATCACGTGGCTATCATGCACTGATCACGTGACTGATCATGCACTGATCACGTGACTGATCATGCACTGATCACGTGGCTATCATGCACTGATCACGTGGCTGATCATGCACTGATCACGTGACTGATCATGCACTGATCACGTGACTGATCATGCACTGATCACGTGGCTATCATGCACTGATCACGTGGCTGATCATGCACTGATCACGTGGCTGATCATGCACTGATCACGTGACTGATCATGCACTGATCACGTGACTGATCATGCACTGATCACGTGGCTATCATGCACTACTCACGTGGCTGATCATGCAATGATCATGTAGCTACCATGTACAGGTCACGTGAATGATCATACACCCATCAGGTGACTGATCATGCACTGATCACGTGGCTATCATGCACTGATCACGTGACTGATCATGCACTGATCACGTCTATATCATGCACTGATCACATGACTGCCCATGCACTGATCACGTGGATGATCATACACTAATCATGTGACAGATCATGCACTGATCACGTGGCTGATCATGCACTGATACCGTGACTGAGCATGGACTGATCACATGACTATCATGTAGTGATCACGTGACTTAATGGCGCTGATCATGTGACTGATCATGCGCTGATCATGTTTGCTATCATACACTGATCATGTGCCTCTGGAGGCAATAAACAAAGAGCTGAGTAGGCACGAATCAAACAGTCAGCAGGCAATAATCATGGAACTCAGCTGTGAGGAATCATGCTGCTCAGCTGGCAATAATCAAGCAGCTGAGCAGGCAGGAATTCGCAGCACAGCTGGCAATTGTCAAGCAGATGACAGGCAGGAATCGTGCAGCTCAGCTGGCAATTGTCAAGCAGATGAGCAGACAGTAATCACGCAGCTCAGCAGGCCCAGATCACGTGACTGAGCATGCACTGTTCACGTGGCTGATCATACACTGATCACGTGACTGATCATGCACTGATCACGTGGCTATCATGCACTGATCACGTGGCTGATCATACACTGTTCACGTGTCTGACCATGCACTGATCACGTGGCTGATCATACACTGCTCACGTAACTGATCATGCACTGATCACGTGGCTGATCATGCACTGATCACGTGGCTGATCATGCACTGATCACGTGGCTGATCATGCACTGATCACGTGACTGATCATGCACTGATCACTGGCTATCATGCACTGATCACTGGCTATCATGCACTGATCACGTGGCTGATCATGCACTGATCACGTGACTGATCATGCACTGATCACGTCTATATCATGCACTGATCACATGACTGACTCATGCACTGATCACGTGATGATCATGCACTGATCACGACTGATCATGCACTGATCACGTGGCTATCATGCACTGATCACGTGGCTGATCATGCACTGATCACGTAGCTATCATGCACTGATCACGTGACTGATCATGCACTGATCACGTAATTGATCATGCACTGATCACGTGACTGATCATGCACTGATCACGTGACTGATCATGCACTGATCACGTGACTGATCATGCACTGATCACGTGGCTATCATGCACTGATCACGTGGCTGATCATGCAATGATCATGTAGCTACCATGTACGGTCACGTGACTGATCATACACCATCAGGTGCTGATCATGCACTGATCACGTGGCTATCATGCACTGATCACGTGGCTGATCATGCACTGATCACGTGCCTGGTCATGCACTGATCACGTGACTGATCATGCACTGATCATGGCTATCATGCACTGATCACGTGGCTGATCATGCACTGATCACGTGGCTGATCATGCACTGATACCGTGACTGAGCATGGACTGATCACATGACTATCATGTAGTGATCACGTGACTTAATGGCGCTGATCATGTGACTGATCATGCGCTGATCATGTTTGCTATCATACACTGATCATGTGCCTCTGGAGGCAATAAACAAAGAGCTGAGTAGGCACGAATCAAACAGTCAGCAGGCAATAATCATGGAACTCAGGTGTGAGGAATCATGCTGCTCAGCTGGCAATAATCAAGCAGCTGAGCAGGCAGGAATTACGCAGCACAGCTGGCAATTGTCAAGCAGATGACAGGCAGGAATCGTGCAGCTCAGCTGGCAATTGTCAAGCAGATGAGCAGACAGTAATCACGCAGCTCAGCAGGCCCAGATCACGTGACTGAGCATGCACTGTTCACGTGGCTGATCATACACTGATCACGTGACTGATCATGCACTGATCACGTGGCTATCATGCACTGATCACGTGGCTGATCATACACTGTTCACGTGTCTGACCATGCACTGATCACGTGGCTGATCATACACTGCTCACGTAACTGATCATGCACTGATCACGTGGCTGATCATGCACTGATCACGTGGCTGATCATGCACTGATCACGTGGCTGATCATGCACTGATCACGTGACTGATCATGCACTGATCACTGGCTATCATGCACTGATCACTGGCTATCATGCTGATCACGTGGCTGATCATGCACTGATCACGTGACTGATCATGCACTGATCACGTGGCTATCATGCACTGATCACGTGACTGATCATGCACTGATCACGTGATGATCATGCACTGATCACGTGACTGATCATGCACTGATCACGTGCTATCATGCACTGATCACGTGGCTGATCATGCACTGATCACATGAGCTATCATGTACTGTCACGTGGTGATCATGCACTGATCACGTGATGATCATGCACTGATCACGTGACTGATCATGCACTGATCACGTGACTGATCATGCACTGATCACGTGACTGATCATGCACTGATCACGTGGCTATCATGCACTCACATGGCTGATCATGCCTGTGATCACTAGCTACCATGCACTGATCACGTGACTGATCATGCACTGATCACGTGATTGATCATGCACTGATCACGTGGCTGATCATGCACTGATCACGTGGCTGATCATGCACTGATCACGTGACTGATCATGCACTGATCACGTGGCTGATCATGCACTGATCACGTGACTGATCATACTGATCACGTGACTGATCATGCACTGATCACGTGGCTATCATGCACTGATCACGTGGCTGATCATGCACTGATCACGTGACTGATCATGCACTGATCACATGACTGATCATGCTGATCACGTGACTGATCATGCACTGATCACGTGGCTATCATGCACTACTCACGTGGCTGATCATGCAATGATCGTAGCTACCATGTACTGGTCACGTGACTGATCATACACATCAGGTGACTGATCATGCACTGATCACGTGGCTATCATGCACTGATCACGTGGCTGATCATGCTGATCACGCCTGGTCATGCACTGATCACGTGACTGATCATGCACTGATCATGGCTGATCATGCACTGATCACGTGGCTGATCATGCACTGATCACGTGGCTGATCATGCACTGATACCGTGACTGAGCATGGACTGATCACATGACTATCATGTAGTGATCACGTGACTTAATGGCGCTGATCATGTGACTGATCATGCACTGATCATGTTTGCTATCATACACTGATCATGTGCCTCTGGAGGCAATAAACAAAGAGCTGAGTAGGCACGAATCAAACAGTCAGCAGGCAATAATCATGGAACTCAGCTGTGAGGAATCATGCTGCTCAGCTGGCAATAATCAAGCAGCTGAGCAGGCAGGAATTAGCAGCACAGCTGGCAATTGTCAAGCAGATGACAGGCAGGAATCGTGCAGCTCAGCTGGCAATTGTCAAGCAGATGAGCAGACAGTAATCACGCAGCTCAGCAGGCTGATCACGTGACTGAGCATGCACTGTTCACGTGGCTGATCATACACTGATCACGTGATGATCATGCACTGATCACTTGGATATCATGCACTGATCACGTGGCTGATCATACACTGTTCACGTGTCTGACCATGCACTGATCACGTGGCTGATCATACACTGCTCACGTAACTGATCATGCACTGATCACGTGGCTATCATGCACTGATCACGTGGCTGAACATGCACTGTTCACGTGGCTGATCACACACCTGTCACGTGACATATCATGCACTGATCACGTGGCACTCATGCACTGATCACGTGGCTGATCATACTCTGCTCACGTAACTCATCATGCACACATCACGTGGCTATCATGCACTGCTCACGTGGCTCGTCATGGAATGATCACATGCTACCATATACTGGTCACGTGACTGATCATGCACTGATCAAATGATCATGCACTGTTCACGTGACTGATCATGCACTGATCACGTGACTGATCATGCACTGATCACGTGGCTATCATGCACTGATCCGTGGCTGATCATGCACTGATCACGTGACTGATCATGCACTGATCACTGGCTGATCATGCACTGATCACTGGCTATCATGCACTGATCACGTGGCTGATCATGCACTGATCACGTGACTGATCATGCACTGATCACGTGGCTATCATGCACTGATCACGTGACTGATCATGCACTGATCACGTGGCTGATCATGCACTGATCACGTGGATCATGCACTGATCACGTGGCTATCATGCACTGATCACGGCTGATCATGCACTGATCACGTGCTATCATGCACTGATCACGTGACTGATCATGCACTGATCACGTGGCTGATCATGCACTGATCACGTGGCTATCATGCACTGATCACGTGGCTGATCATGCACTGATCACGTGCTGATCATGCACTGATCACGTGACTGATCATGCACTGATCACGTGGCTGATCATGCACTGATCACGTGACTATCATGCACTGATCACGTGACTGATCATGCACTGATCACGTGACTGATCATGCACTGATCACGTGGCTATCATGCACTACTCACGTGGCTGATCATGCACTGATCATGTAGCTACCATGCACTGTCACGTGACTGATCATACACCCATCAGGTGACTGATCATGCACTGATCACGTGGCTATCATGCACTGATCATGACTGATCATGCACTGATCACGTGCCTGATCATGCACTGATCACGTGACTGATCATGCACTGATCTGGATGATCATGCACTGATCACGTGGCTGATCATGCACTGATCACGTGGCTGATCATGCACTGATACCGTGACTGAGCATGGACTGATCACATGACTATCATGTAGTGATCACGTGACTTAATGGCGCTGATCATGTGACTGATCATGCGCTGATCATGTTTGCTATCATACACTGATCATGTGCCTCTGGAGGCAATAAACAAAGAGCTGAGTAGGCACGAATCAAACAGTCAGCAGGCAATAATCATGGAACTCAGGTGTGAGGAATCATGCTGCTCAGCTGGCAATAATCAAGCAGCTGAGCAGGCAGGAATTACGCAGCACAGCTGGCAATTGTCAAGCAGATGACAGGCAGGAATCGTGCAGCTCAGCTGGCAATTGTCAAGCAGATGAGCAGACAGTAATCACGCAGCTCAGCAGGCCCAGATCACGTGACTGAGCATGCACTGTTCACGTGGCTGATCATACACTGATCACGTGACTGATCATGCACTGATCACGTGGCTATCATGCACTGATCACGTGGCTGATCATACACTGATCACGTGACTGATCATGCACTGATCACGTGGCTATCATGCACTGATCACGTGGCTGATCATGCACTGATCACGTGGCTGATCATGCACTGATCACGTGGCTGATCATGCACTGATCACGTGACTGATCATGCACTGATCACGTGGCTGATCATGCACTGATCACGTGGCTATCATGCACTGATCACGTGGCTGATCATGCACTGATCACGTGACTGATCATGCACTGATCACTGGCTATCATACTCATCAACTGGCTATCATGCACTGATCACGTGGCTGATCATGCACTGATCACGACTGATCATGCACTGCACGTCTATATCATGCACTGATCACATGACTGATCATGCACTGATCACGTGGATGATCATGCACTGATCATGTGACTGATCATGCACTGATCACGTGGCTATCATGCACTGATCACGTGGCTGATCATGCACTGATCACGTGGCTATCATGCACTGATCACGTGGCTGATCATGCACTGATCACGTGGCTGATCATGCACTGATCACGTGACTGATCATGCACTGATCACGTGGCTGATCATGCACTGATCACGTGACTGATCATGCACTGATCACGTGGCTATCATGCACTACTCACGTGGCTGATCATGCAATGATCATGTAGCTACCATGTACAGTCACGTGACTGATCATACACCCATCAGGTGACTGATCATGCACTGATCACGTGGCTATCATGCACTGATCACGTGGCTGATCATGCACTGATCACGTGCCTGATCATGCACTGATCACGTGACTGATCATGCACTGATCACGTGGCTGATCATGCACTGATCACGTGGCTGATCATGCACTGATCACGTGGCTGATCATGCACTGATACCGTGACTGAGCATGGACTGATCACATGACTATCATGTAGTGATCACGTGACTTAATGGCGCTGATCATGTGACTGATCATGCGCTGATCATGTTTGCTATCATACACTGATCATGTGCCTCTGGAGGCAATAAACAAAGAGCTGAGTAGGCACGAATCAAACAGTCAGCAGGCAATAATCATGGAACTCAGGTGTGAGGAATCATGCTGCTCAGCTGGCAATAATCAAGCAGCTGAGCAGGCAGGAATTACGCAGCACAGCTGGCAATTGTCAAGCAGATGACAGGCAGGAATCGTGCAGCTCAGCTGGCAATTGTCAAGCAGATGAGCAGACAGTAATCACGCAGCTCAGCAGGCCAGATCACGTGACTGAGCATGCACTGTTCACGTGGCTGATCATACACTGATCACGTGACTGATCATGCACTGATCACGTGGCTATCATGCACTGATCACGTGGCTGATCATACACTGTTCACGTGTCTGACCATGCACTGATCACGTGGCTGATCATACTGCTCACGTAACTGATCATGCACTGATCACGTGGCTGATCATGCACTGATCACGTGGCTGATCATGCACTGATCACGTGGCTGATCATGCACTGATCACGTGACTGATCATGCACTGATCACTGGCTATCATGCACTCATCACTGGCTATCATGCACTGATCACGTGGCTGATCATGCACTGATCACGTGACTGATCATGCACTGATCACGTCTATATCATGCACTGATCATGACTGATCATGCACTGATCACGGCTGATCATGCACTGATCACGTGACTGATCATGCACTGATCACGTGGCTATCATGCACTGATCACGTGGCTGATCATGCACTGATCACGAGCTATCATGCACTGATCACGTGGCTGATCATGCACTGATCACGTAATTGATCATGCACTGATCACGTGACTGATCATGCACTGATCACGTGTGATCATGCACTGATCACGTGACTGATCATGCACTGATCACGTGGCTGATCATGCACTGATCACGTGGCTGATCATGCACTGATCACGTGGCTATCATGCACTGATCACGTGACTGATCATGCACTGATCACGTGATTGATCATGCACTGATCACGTGGCTGATCATGCACTGATCACGTGGCTGATCATGCACAATCCATGACATCATGCACTGATCACGTGGCTGATCATGCACTGATCACGTGGCTGATCATGCACTGATCACGTGACTGATCATGCACTGATCACGTGGCTATCATGCACTGATCACGTGGCTGATCATGCACTGATCACGTGGCTGATCATGCACTGATCACGTGACTGATCATGCACTGATCATGACTATCGTATGACGTGCGTGACTTAATGGCACTGATCATGTGACTGATCATGCACTGATCATGTTGCTGATCTGTCACAATCGCCAGCACTCATTGAACTGATCAAGCTGATGATGCAGATTCTCACGGTCAGCGGTAATCATCATGGAATCACGAGGTCATGCAGCTCACAATGACAATCTGGCAACTCATGGGCAGGTGCGGCCTGGCTGTCAGTTGTCAAGCACTGATGACGGAGGCAGGAATCATGCAGCTCAGCTGGCACTGATCATCCAGCCAGATCAATGCAGACCGTGACAATCACCAGCTCATCATGCACTGATCACGTGCAGCATGATCATGCAGTCACGTGGCTATCATGCACTGATCACGTGGCTGAACACTGATTCACGTGGCTGATCATGCACACCATCACGTGACATCATGCACTGATCACGTGGCACTCATGCACTGATCACGTGGCTGATCATACACTGATCACGTAACTGATCATGCACTGATCACGTGGCTATCATGCACTGATCACGTGGCTGTCATGCACTGATCACGTGGCTACATATACTGTCACGTGACTGATCATGCACTGACATCACGTAAATGATCATGCACTGATCACGTGACTGATCATGCACTGATCACGTGACTGATCATGCACTGATCACGTGGCTATCATGCACTGATCACGTGGCTGATCATGCACGATCACGTAGCAACCATGTACTGATCACGTGACTGATCATGCACTGATCACGTAATTGATCATGCGATCACGTGGCTGATCATGCACTGATCATGGCTGATCATGCACTGATCACGTGACTGATCATGCACTGATCACGTGGCTATCATGCACTGATCACGTGGCTATCATGCACTGATCACGTGGCTGATCATGCACTGATCACATGACTGATCATGCACTGATCACGTGACTGATCATGCACTGATCACGTGGCTATCATGCACTACTCACGTGGCTGATCATGCAATGATCATGTAGCTACCATGTACAGGTCACGTGAATGATCATACACCCATCAGGTGACTGATCATGCACTGATCACGTGGCTATCATGCACTGATCACGTGACTGATCATGCACTGATCACGTCTATATCATGCACTGATCACATGACTGCCCATGCACTGATCACGTGGATGATCACACTAATCATGTGACAGATCATGCACTGATCACGTGGCTGATCATGCACTGATACCGTGACTGAGCATGGACTGATCACATGACTATCATGTAGTGATCACGTGACTTAATGGCTGATCATGTGACTGATCATGCACTGATCATGTTTGCTATCATACACTGATCATGTGCCTCTGGAGGCAATAAACAAAGAGCTGAGTAGGCACGAATCAAACAGTCAGCAGGCAATAATCATGGAACTCAGGTGTGAGGAATCATGCTGCTCAGCTGGCAATAATCAAGCAGCTGAGCAGGCAGGAATTACGCAGCACAGCTGGCAATTGTCAAGCAGATGACAGGCAGGAATCGTGCAGCTCAGCTGGCAATTGTCAAGCAGATGAGCAGACAGTAATCACGCAGCTCAGCAGGCCCAGATCACGTGACTGAGCATGCACTGTTCACGTGGCTGATCATACACTGATCACGTGACTGATCATGCACTGATCACGTGGCTATCATGCACTGATCACGTGGCTGATCATACGCTGTTCACGTGTCTGACCATGCACTGATCACGTGGCTGATCATACACTGCTCACGTAACTGATCATGCACTGATCACGTGGCTGATCATGCACTGATCACGTGGCTATCATGCACTTTCACGTGGCTGATCATGCACTGATCACGTACTGATCATGCACTGATCATCTGGCTATCATGCACTGATCACTGGCTATCATGCACTGATCACGTGGCTGATCATGCACTGATCACGAGACTGATCATGCACTGATCACGTGATATCATGCACTGATCACAGCTGCCATGCACTGATCACGTGTGATCATGCACTGATCACGTGACTGATCATGCACTGATCACGTGGCTATCATGCACTGATCACGTGGCTGATCATGCACTGATCACGTGCTATCATGCACTGATCACGTGGCTGATCATGCACTGATCACGTAATTGATCATGCACTGATCACGTGACTATCATGCACTGATCCGTGACTGATCATGCACTGATCACGTGACTGATCATGCACTGATCACGTGGCTATCATGCACTACTCACGTGGCTGATCATGCAATGATCATGTAGCTACCATGTACAGGTCACGTGACTGATCATACACCCATCAGGTGACTGATCATGCACTGATCACGTGGCTATCATGCACTGATCACGTGGCTGATCATGCACTGATCACGTGCCTGATCATGCACTGATCACGTGACTGATCATGCACTGATCACGTGGCTGATCATGCACTGATCACGTGGCTGATCATGCACTGATCACGTGGCTGATCATGCACTGATACACGTGACTGAGCATGGACTGATCACATGACTATCATGTAGTGATCACGTGACTTAATGGCGCTGATCATGTGACTGATCATGCGCTGATCATGTTTGCTATCATACACTGATCATGTGCCTCTGGAGGCAATAAACAAAGAGCTGAGTAGGCACGAATCAAACAGTCAGCAGGCAATAATCATGGAACTCAGTGTGAGGAATCATGCTGCTCAGCTGGCAATAATCAAGCAGCTGAGCAGGCAGGAATTCGCGCACAGCTGGCAATTGTCAAGCAGATGACAGGCAGGAATCGTGCAGCTCAGCTGGCAATTGTCAAGCAGATGAGCAGACAGTAATCACGCAGCTCAGCAGGCCCAGATCACGTGACTGAGCATGCACTGTTCACGTGGCTGATCATCACTGATCACGTGACTGATCATGCACTGATCACGTGGATATCATGCACTGATCACGTGGCTGATCATACACTGTTCACGTGTCTGACCATGCACTGATCACGTGGCTGATCATACACTGCTCACGTAACTGATCATGCACTGATCACGTGGCTGATCATGCACTGATCACGTGGCTGATCATGCACTATCACGTGGCTGATCATGCACTGATCACGTGACTGATCATGCACTGATCACCTGGCTATCATGCACTCATCACTGGCTGATCATGCACTGATCACGTGGCTGATCATGCACTGATCACGTGACTGATCATGCACTGATCACGTCACTATCATGCACTGATCACGTGACTGATCATGCACTGATCACGTGGATGATCGCACTGTCATCACGACTGATCATGCACTGATCACGTGGCTATCATGCACTGATCACGTGGCTGATCATGCTGATCACGTAGCTACCATGTACTGTCACGTGACTGATCATGCACTGATCACGTAATTGATCATGCACTGATCACGTGGCTGATCATGCACTGATCACGTGATGATCATGCACTGATCACGTGACTGATCATGCACTGATCACGTGGCTATCATGCACTGCTCACGTGGCTGATCATGCAATGATCACGTGGCTTCCATGTACTGGTCACGTGACTGATCATGCACTGATCACGTAATTGATCATGCACTGATCACGTGGCTGATCAT
The DNA here is from genome assembly GCF_032452875.1 of Bos javanicus. NCBI lineage: Eukaryota > Metazoa > Chordata > Mammalia > Artiodactyla > Bovidae > Bos > Bos javanicus. Next base: position 89,474 of record NW_026894590.1, read on the forward strand.
GCACTGATCACGTGGCTGATCATGCACTGATCACGTGGCTGATCATGCACTGATCACGTGGCTGATCATGTACTGATCACGTGACTGATCATGCACTGATCACGTGGCTGATCATGCACTGATCACGTGGTGATCATGCACTGATCACGTGGCTGATCACACATGATCACGTGACTGATCATGCACTGATCACGTGGCTGATCATACTGATCACGTGGCTGATCATGCACTGATCGTGGCTGATCATGCACTGATCACGTGACTGATCATGCACTGATCACGTGGCTGATCATGCACTGATCACGTGGCTATCATGCACTACTCACGTGGCTGATCATGCAATGATCATGTAGCTACCATGTACAGGTCACGTGAATGATCATACACCCATCAGGTGACTGATCATGCACTGATCACGTGGCTATCATGCACTGATCACGAGACTGATCATGCACTGATCACGTCTATATCATGCACTGATCACATGACTGCCCATGCACTGATCACGTGGATGATCATACACTAATCATGTGACAGATCATGCACTGATCACGTGGCTGATCATGCACTGATACCGTGACTGAGCATGGACTGATCACATGACTATCATGTAGTGATCACGTGACTTAATGGCGCTGATCATGTGACTGATCATGCGCTGATCATGTTTGCTATCATACACTGATCATGTGCCTCTGGAGGCAATAAACAAAGAGCTGAGTAGGCACGAATCAAACAGTCAGCAGGCAATAATCATGGAACTCAGTGTGAGGAATCATGCTGCTCAGCTGGCAATCAAGCAGCTGAGCAGGCAGGAATTCGCAGCACAGCTGGCAATTGTCAAGCAGATGACAGGCAGGAATCGTGCAGCTCAGCTGGCAATTGTCAAGCAGATGAGCAGACAGTAATCACGCAGCTCAGCAGGCCCAGATCACGTGACTGAGCATGCACTGTTCACGTGGCTGATCATACACTGATCACGTGACTGATCATGCACTGATCACGTGGCTATCATGCACTGATCACGTGGCTGATCATACACTGTTCACGTGTCTGACCATGAACTGATCACGTGGCTGATCATGCACTGCATCGCTGATCATGCACTGATCACGTGGCTGATCATGCACTGATCACGTGGCTGATCATGCACTGTTCACGTGGCTGATCATACACTGTCACGTGACTGATCATGCACTGATCACTGTATCATGCACTGATCACGTGCTGATCATGTACTGATCACGTGGCTGATCATGCATGATCCGCGGACTGATCATGCACTTCCGCGTCTATATCATGCACTGATCACGTGACTGATCATGCACTGATCACGGATGATCATGCACTGATCACACGACTGATCATGCACTGATCACGTGGCTATCATGCTGATCACGTGGCTGATCATGCACTGATCACGTGGCTATCATGTACTGATCGTGGCTGATCATGCACTGATCGCGTAATTGATCATGCACTGATCACGTGACTGATCATGCACTGATCACGTGACTGATCATGCCTGATCACGTGACTGCCATCACGTGGCTATCATGCACTCACGTGGCTGATCATGCAATGATCACGTAGCTACCATATGCTGTCACGTGACTGATCATGCACTGATCACGTAATTGATCATGCACTGATCACGTGGCTGATCATGCACTGATCACGTGGCTGATCATGCACTGATCACGTGGCTGATCATGCACTGATCACGTGACTGATCATGCACTGATCACGTGGCTATCATGCACTGATCACGTCTGATCATGCACTGATCACGTGCCTGATCATGCACAGATCACATGACTGATCATGCACTGATCACGTGACTGATCATGCACTGATCACGTGGCTATCATGCACTACTCACGTGGCTGATCATGCAATGATCATGTAGCTACCATGTACAGTCACGTGACTGATCATACACCCATCAGGTGACTGATCATGCACTGATCACGTGGCTATCATGCACTGATCACGTGGCTGATCATGCACTGATCACGTGCTGATCATGCACTGATCACGTGACTGTCATGCACTGATCACGTGGCTGATCATGCACTGATCACGTGGCTGATCATGCACTGATCACGTGGCTGATCATGCACTGATACCGTGACTGAGCATGGACTGATCACATGACTATCATGTAGTGATCACGTGACTTAATGGCGCTGATCATGTGACTGATCATGCACTGATCATGTTTGCTATCATACACTGATCATGTGCCTCTGGAGGCAATAAACAAAGAGCTGAGTAGGCACGAATCAAACAGTCAGCAGGTAATAATCATGGAACTCAGGTGTGAGGAATCATGCTGCTCAGCTGGCAATAATCAAGCAGCTGAGCAGGCAGGAATTACGCAGCACAGCTGGCAATTGTCAAGCAGATGACAGGCAGGAATCGTGCAGCTCAGCTGGCAATTGTCAAGCAGATGAGCAGACAGTAATCACGCAGCTCAGCAGGCCCTGATCACGTGACTGAGCATGCACTGTTCACGTGGCTGATCCTACACTGATCACGTGATGATCATGCACTGATCACTTGGATATCATGCACTGATCACGTGGCTGATCATACACTGTTCACGTGTCTGACCATGCACTGATCACGTGGCTAATCATACACTGCTCACGTAACTGATCATGCACTGATCACGTGGCTATCATGCACTGATCACGTGGCTGAACATGCACTGTTCACGTGGCTGATCACACACCTGTCACATGACATATCATGCACTGATCACGTGGCACTCATGCACTGATCACGTGGCTGATCATACTCTGCTCACGTAACTCATCATGCACATCACGTAGCTATCATGCACGTGGCTCGTCATGGAATGATCACATAGCTACCATATACTCGTCACGTGACTGATCATGCACAGATCACGTAAATGATCATGCACTGTTCGCGTGACTGATCATGCACTGATCACGTGGCTGATCATGCACTGATCGCGTGGCTATCATGCACTGATCACGTGGCTGATCATGCACTGATCACGTGACTGATCATGCACTGATCACGTGCTATCATGCACTGATCACGTGGCTGATCATGCACTGATCACGTGGCTGATCATGCACTGATCACGTAACTGATCATGCACTGATCACGTGGCTATCATGCACTGATCACATGCTGATCATGCACTGATCACCTGGATGATCATGCACTGATCACGTGAAGATCATGCACTGATCACGTAGCTATCATGCACTGATCACGTGGCTGATCATGCACTGATCACGTAGCTGCATGCACTGGTCACGTGACTGATCATGCACTGATCACGTGGCTGATCATGCAGTGATCACGTGGCTATCATGCACTGATCGCGTGGCTGATCATGCACTGATCACGTGGCTACCATGTACTGATCACGTGGCTGATCATGCACTGATCACGTGGCTGATCATGCACTGATCACGTGACTGATCATGCTGTCCGTGGCTGATCATGCACTGATCACGTGACTGATCATGCACTGATCTGCGTGGCTATCATGCACTACTCACGTGGCTGATCATGCAATGATCATGTAGCTACCATGTACTGGTCAGGTGACTGATCATACACCCATCAGGTGGCGGATCATGCACTGATCACGTAGCTATCATGCACTGATCACGTGGCTGATCATGCACTGATCACCTGCCTGGTAATGCACAGATCACGTGACAAATCATGAACTGATCACATAGATATCATGAACTGATCACCTGGCTGATCATGCACTGATCACGTGGCTGATCATGCACTGATACCGTGACTGAGCATGGACTGATCACATGACTATCATGTAGTGATCACGTGACTTAATGGCGCTGATCATGTGACTGATAATGCACTGATCATGTTTGCTATCATACACTGATCATGTGCCTCTGGAAGCAATAAACAAAGAGCTGAATAGGCACGAATCAAACAGTCAGCAGGCAGTAATCATGGAACTCAGGTGTGAGGAATCATGCTGCTCAGCTGGCAATAATCAAGCAGCTGAGCAGGCAGGAATTACGCAGCACAGCTGACAATTGTCAAGCAGATGACAGGCAGGAATCGTGCAGCTCAGCTGGCAATTGTCAAGCAGATGAGCAGACAGTAATCACGCAGCTCAGCAGGCCCAGATCACGTGACTGAGCATGCACTGTTCACGTGGCTGATCATATACTGCTCACGTGACTGATCATGCACTGATCACGTGGCTATCATGCACTGATCACGTGGCTGATCATACACTGCTCACGTAACTGATCATGCACTGATCACGTGGCTGATCATGCACTGATCGCGTGGCTGATCATGCACTGATCACGTGGCTGATCATACACTGATCACGTGGCTGATCATGCACTGATCACGTGGCTGATCATGCACTGATCACGTGGCTGATCATACACTGATCACGTGGCTATCATGCACAGATCACGTGGCTGATCACACTAATCACGTGACTGATCATGCACAGATCACTGGCTATCATGCACTGATCACTGGCTATCATGCACTGATCACGTGGCTGATCATGCACTGATCACGTGGCTGATCATGCACTGATCACGTCTATATCATGCACTGATCACGTGACTGATCATGCACTGATCACGTGGCTGATCATGCACTGATCACGTGACTGATCATGCACTGATCACGTGGCTATCATGCACTGATCACGTGGCTGATCATGCCATGATCACGTAGCTGCCATGCACTAATCGCGTGACTGATCATGCACTGATCACGTGGCTGATCATGCACTGATCACGTGACTTATCATGCACTGATCACGTGACTGATCATGCACTGATCACGTGACTGATCATGCAGTGATCACGTGGCTATCATGCACTACTCACGTGGCTGATCATGCAATGATCATGTAGCTACCATGTACAGGTCACGTGAATGATCATACACCCATCAGGTGACTGATCATGCACTGATCACGTGGCTATCATGCACTGATCACGAGACTGATCATACACTGATCACGTGCCTGATCATGCACTGATCACATGACAGCCCATGCACTGATCACGTGGATATCATGCACTGATCATGTGACAGATCATGCACTGATCACGTGGCTGATCATGCACTGATACCGTGACTGAGCATGGACTGATCACATGACTATCATGTAGTGATCACGTGACAATGGCGCTGATCATGTGACTGATCATGCGCTGATCATGTTTGCTATCATACACTGATCATGTGCCTCTGGAGGCAATAAACAAAGAGCTGAGTAGGCACGAATCAAGCAGTCAGCAGGCAATAATCATGGAACTCAGCTGTGAGGATCATGCTGCTCAGCTGGCAATAATCAAGCAGCTGAGCAGGCAGGAATTAGCAGCACAGCTGGCAATTGTCAAGCAGATGACAGGCAGGAATCGTGCAGCTCAGCTGGCAATTGTCAAGCAGATGAGCAGACAGTAATCACGGCTCAGCAGGCCCAGATCACGTGACTGAGCATGCACTGTTCGCGTGGCTGATCATACACTGATCACGTGATTGATCATGCACTGATCACTTGGATATCATGCACTGATCACGTGGCTGATCATACACTGTTCGCGTGTCTGACCATGCACTGATCACGTGGCTGATCATACACTGCTCACGTGACTGATCATGCACTGATCACGTGGCTGATCATGCACTGATCACGTGGCTGATCATGCACTATCACGTGGCTGATCATGCACTGATCACGTGACTTATATGCACTGATCACGTGGCTGATCATGCACTGATCACGTGGCTATCATGCACTGATCACGTGACTGATCATGCACTGATCACGTAACTGATCATGCACTGATCACGTCTATATCATGCACTGATCACGTGGCTGATCATGCACTGATCACGGCTGATCATACACTGATCACGTGACTGATCATCATGCACTGATCACGTGGCTGATCATGCACTGATCACGTGGCTGATCATGCACTGATCACGTGCTTCATGCACTGATCCGTGGTGATCATGCACTGATCACGTGGCTGATCATGCAGTCACGTGGCTGATCATGCACTGATCACGTGACTGATCATGCTGATCACGTGACTGATCATGCACTGATCACGTGGCTATCATGCACTGCTCACGTGGCTGATCATGCGATGATCACGTAGCTACCATGTACTGGTCACGTGGCTGATCATGCACTGATCACGTAACTGATCATGCAGTGATCACGTGGCTGATCATGCACTACTCACGTGGCTGATCATGCACTGATCACGTGGCTGATCATGCTGATCACGTGGCTGATCATGCACTGATCACGTGACTGATCATGCACTGATCACATGACATATCATGCACTGATCACATGGCTATCATACACTAATCATGTGACAGATCATGCACTGATCACGTGGCTGATCATGCACTGATACGTGACTGAGCATGGACTGATCACATGACTATCGTGTAGTGATCATGACTTAATGGCGCTGATCATGTGACTGATCATGCACTGATCATGTTTGCTATCATACACTGATCATGTGCCTCTGGAGGCAATAAACAAAGAGCTGAGTAGGCACGAATCAAACAGTCAGCAGGCAATAATCATGGAACTCAGGTGTGAGGAATCATGCTGCTCAGCTGGCAATAATCAAGCAGCTGAGCAGGCAGAATTACGCAGCACAGCTGACAATTGTCAAGCAGATGACAGGCAGGAATCGTGCAGCTCAGCGAGCAGACAGTAATCACGCAGCTCAGCAGGCCAGATCACGTGACTGAGCATGCACTGTTCACGTGGCTGATCATACACTGATCACGTGATGATCATGCACTGATCACGTGGATATCATGCACTGATCACGTGGCTGATCATACGCTGTTCACGTGTCTGACCATGCACTGATCACGTGGCTGATCATACACTGCTCACGTAACTGATAATGCACTTATCACGTGGCTATCATGCACTGATCACGTGACTGAACATGCACTGTTCACGTGGCTGATCACACCTGTCACGTGACATATCATGCACTGATCACCTGGAACTCATGCACTGATCACGTGGCTGATCATACTCTGCTCACGAAACTCATCATGCACACATCACGTGGCTCATGCACTGCTCACGTGGTTCGTCATGGAATGATCACATAGCTACCATATACTGGTCACGTGACTGATCATGCACAGATCACGTAAATGATCATGCACTGTTCACGTGACTGATCATGCTGATCACGTGACTGATCATGCACTGATCACGTGGCTATCATGCTCTGCTCACGTGGCTGATCATGCACGATCACGTAGCAACCATGTACTGGTCACGTGACTGATCATGCACTGATCACGTAATTGATCCTGCACTGATCACGTGGATCATCATGCACTGATCACGTGGCTGATCACACATGATCACGTGACTGATCATGCACTGATCACGTGGCTATCATGCACTGATCGCGTGGCTATCATGCACTGATCACGTAGCTGACCATGCACTGATCACATGACTGTCATGCACTGATCACATGACTGATCATGCAGTGATCACGTGGCTGTCATGCACTACTCACGTGGCTGATCATGCAATGATCATGTAGCTACCATGTACAGGATCACGTGAATGATCATACACCCATCAGGTGACTGACCATGCACTGATCACGTGGCTATCATGCACTGATCACTAGACTGATCATGCACTGATCACGTCTATATCATGCACTGATCACATGACTGCCCATGCACTGGTCACGTGGATGATCATACACTAATCATGTGACAGATCATGCACTGATCACGTGGCTGATCATGCACTGATACCGTGACTGAGCATGGACTGATCACATGACTATAGTGTAGTGATCACGTGACTTAATGGCGCTGATCATGTGACTGATCATGCGCTGATCATGTTTGCTATCATACTGATCATGTGCCTCTGGAGGCAATAAACAAAGAGCTGAGTAGGCACGAATCAAACAGTCAGCAGGCAATAATCATGGAACTCAGGTGAGAATCACTGCTCAGCTGGCAATAATCAAGCAGCTGAGCAGGCAGGAATTCACGCAGCCAGCTGGCAATTGTCAAGCAGATGACAGGCAGAATCGTGCAGCTCAGCTGGCATCAAGCAGATGAGCAGGCAGTAATCACGCAGCTCAGCAGGCCCAGATCACGTGACTGAGCATGCACTGTTCACGTGGCTGATCATACACTGATCACGTGATTGATCATGCACTGATCGCTTGGCTATCATGCACTGATCGCGTGGCTGATCATACACTGTTCACGTGTCTGACATGCACACTGATCACGTGGCTGATCATACACTGCTCCGTACTGATCATGCACTTATCACGTGGCTGATCATGCACTGAACACGTGGCTGATCATGCACTGTTCACGTGGCTGATCACACACTGATCACGTGACATATAATGCACTGATCATCATGGCACTCATGCACTCATCACGTGGCTATCATGCACTGCTCACGTGGCTGATCGCCACTGGTCAGACTGATCATGCACAGATCACGTCAATATCATGCACTGTTCACGTGACTGACCATGTACTGATCACGTGACTGATAATGCACTGATCATGTGACTGATCATGCACTGATCACGTGGCTGATCATGCACTGATCATGGCTGATCATGCACTGATCACGTGGATATCATGCACTGATCACGTGGCTGATCACACACGTATCACCTGACTGATCATGCACTGATCACGTGGCTTATCATGCACTGCTCACGTGGCTGATCATGCACTGATCACGTGACTGATCATGCAGTGATCACGTGGCTGTCATGCACTACTCACGTGGCTGATCATGCAATGATCATGTAGCTACCATGTACGGTCGCGTGAATGATCATACCCATCAGGTGACTGATCATGCACTGATCACGTGGCTATCATGCACTGATCACGACTGATCATGCACTGATCACGTGCTAATCATGCACTGATCACATGACTGCCCATGCACTGGTCACGTGGATATCATACACTAATCATGTGACAGATCATGCACTGATCACGTGGCTGATCATGCACTGACACTGTGACTGAGCATGGACTGATCACATGACTATCGTGTAGTGATCACGTGACTTAATGGCGCTGATCATGTGACTGATCATGCACTGATCATGTTTGCTATCATACACTGATCATGTGCCTCTGGAGGCAATAAACAAAGAGCTGAGTAGGCACGATCAATCAGTCAGCAGGCAATAATCATGGAACTCAGCTGTGAGATCATGCTGCTCAGCTGGCAATAATCAAGCAGCTGAGCAGGCAGGAATGCCAGCACAGCTGACAATTATCAAGCAGATGACAGGCGGGAATCGTGCAGCTCAGCTGGCAATTGTCAAGCAGATGAGCAGCAGTAATCACGCAGCTCAGCAGGCCCAGATCGCGTGACTGAGCATGCACTGTTCACGTGGCTGATCATACACTGATCACGTGATTGATCATGCACTGATCACTTGGATATCATGCACTGATCACGTGGCTGATCATACACTGTTCACGTGTCTGACCATGCACTGATCACGTGGCTGATCATACACTGCTCACGTAACTGATAATGCACTTATCACGTGGCTGATCATGCACTGATCAGTCCATGATCATAGCACTCACCCGGCATCATGCTGATCACGTGACTGATCATGCACTGATCATCTGGCTATCATGCACTCATCACGTGGCTAGAACATGCACTGTTCACGTGGCTGATCACACACTGATCACGTGACTTATCATGCACTGATCACCTAACTCATGCACTGATCACGTGGCTGATCATACACTGCTCACGAATGATCATGCACTCATCATGTGACTGATCACACATCACGTGGCTATCATGCACTGCTCACGTGGTTCGTCATGGAATGATCACGTGGCTACCATATACTGGTCATGACTGATCATGCACAGATCACGTAATTGACCATGCACTGATCACGTGACTGATCATGCACTGTTCACGTGACTGATCATGTGCTGATCACGTGACTGATCATGCACTGATCACGTGGCTATCATGCACTGCTCACGTGGCTGATCATGCAACGATCACGTAGCTACCATGCTGGTCACGTGACTGATCATGCACTGATCACGTAATTGATCCTGCACTGATCACGTGGCTCATCACGCACTGATCCCGTGGCTGATCACACACGTATCCGTGACTGGCGATCATGTACAGATCACGTGACTAATCATGAAGTGATCACGTGGCTGATCCTGCACTGATCACGTGGATGATCATGCACTGATCCGTGGCTGATCACGCCGTATCACCTGACTGATCATGCACTGATCACGTGGCTATCATGCACTGCTCACGTGGCTGATCATGCGATGATCACGCAGCTGACCATGTACTGGTCACATGACTGATCATGCACTGATCACGTGACTGATCATGCAGTGATCACGTGGCTATCATGCATCTACGTGGCTGATCATGCAATGATCATGTAGCTACCATGTACAGGTCACGTGAATGATCATACACCCATCAGGTGACTGATCATGCACTGATCACGTGGCTATCATGCACTGATCACTAGACTGATCATGCACTGATCACGTCTATATCATGCACTGATCACATGACTGCCGCACTGGTCACGTGGATGATCATACACTAATCTTGTGACAGATCATGCACTGATCACGTGGCTGATCATGCACTGATCACGTGACTGAGCATGGACTGATCACATGACTATCGTGTAGTGATCACGTGACTTAATGGCTGATCATGTGACTGATCATGCGCTGATCATGTTTGCTATCATGCACTGATCATGTGCCTCTGGAGGCAATAAACAAAGAGCTGAGTAGGCACGATCAAACAGTCAGCAGGCAATAATCATGGAACTCAGCTGTGAGGAATCATGCTGCTCAGCTGGCAATAATCAAGCAGCTGAGCAGGCAGGAATTAGCAGCACAGCTGGCAATTGTCAAGCAGATGACAGGCAGGATGATCGTGCAGCTCAGCTGGCAATTGTCAAGCAGATGAGCAGACAGTAATCACGCAGCTCAGCAGGCCCAGATCACGTGACTGAGCATGCACTGTTCACGTGGCTGATCATACACTGATCACGTGTTGATCATGCACTGATCACTTGGATATCATGCACTGATCACGTGGCTGATCATACACTGTTCACGTGTCTGACCATGCACTGATCACGTGGCTGATCATACACTGCTCACGTAACTGATAATGCACTTATCACGTGGCTATCATGCACTGAATAAGTGGCTGAACATGCACTGTTCACGTGGCTGATCACGCACGTATCACCTGACTGATCACGCACTGATCACTGGCTATCATGCACTGATCACTGGCGATCATGCACTGATCACGTGGCTGATCATATGCTCACGACGTCATGCACTGATCACGTGGCTGATCATGCACTGATCACGTGGCTGATCATGCACTGATCACGTGATGATCATGATGATCACGACTGATCATACACTGATCACGTAACTGATCATGCACTGATCACGTGACTGATCGCGTACTGATCACGTGGCTATCATGCACTGGTCACGTGGCTGATCATGCACTGATCACGATTGATCATGCACCGATCACGTGACTTATCATGTACTGATCACGTGAATGATCATGCACTGATCACGTGACTGATCATGCACTGATCACGTGGCTATCATGCACTGATCACGTGGCTGATCATGCACTGATCACGCGGCTATCATGCTGGTCACGTGACTGGTCATGTACTGATCACGTGACTAATCATGCACTGATCACGTGGCTGATCATGCACTGATCACGTGGCTGATCATGCACTGATCACGTGGCTGATCATGCACGGATCACGTGACTGATCATGCACTGATCACGTGGCTATCATGCACTGTCCGTGGCTGATCATACACTGATCACGCAACTGACCATGTACTGGTCACATGACTGATCATGCACTGATCACGTGACTGATCATGCTGATCACGTGGCTATCATGCACTACTCACGTGGCTGATCATGCAATGATCATGTAGCTACCATGTACAGGTCACGTGAATGATCATACACCCATCAGGTGACTGATCATGCACTGATCACGTAGCTATCATGCACTGATCACGTGGCTGATCATGCACTGATCACGTGGCTGATCACATGACTGCCCATGCACTGGTCACGTGGATGATCATACACTAATCATGTGACAGATCATGCACTGATCACGTGGCTGATCATGCACTGACACTGTGACTGAGCATGGACTGATCACATGACTATCGTGTAGTGATCACGTGACTTAATGGCGCTGATCATGTGACTGATCATGCACTGATCATGTTTGCTATCATACACTGATCATGTGCCTCTGGAGGCAATCAAAGAGCTGAGTAGGCAGATCAAACAGTCAGCAGGCAATAATCATGGAACTCAGCTGTGAGGAATCATGCTGCTCAGCTGGCAATAATCAAGCAGCTGAGCAGGCAGGAATTACGCAGCACAGCTGGCAATTGTCAAGCAGATGACAGGCAGGAATCGTGCAGCTCAGCTGGCAATTATCAAGCAGATGAGCAGACAGTAATCACGCAGCTCAGCAGGCCCAGATCACGTGACTGAGCATGCACTGTTCACGTGGCTGATCATACACTGATCACGTGATGATCATGCACTGATCACGGATATCATGCACTGATCACGTGGCTGATCATGCACTGTTCACGTGTCTGACCATGCACTGATCACGTGGCTGATCATACACTGCTCACGTAACTGATAATGCACTTATCACGTGGCTATCATGCACTGAATACGTGGCTGACATGCACTGTTCACGTGGCTGATCACACACCTGTCACGTGACATATCATGCACTGATCACCTGGCACTCATGCACTGATCACGTGGCTGATCATACTCTGCTCGAAACTCATCATGCACATCACGTGGCTATCATGCACTGCTCACGTGGTTCGTCATGGAATGATCACGGCTACCATGTACTGGTCACGTGACTGATCATGCACAGATCACGTAAATGATCATGCACTGTTCACGTGACTGATCATGTACTGATCACGTGACTGATAATGCACTGATCACGTGGCTATCATGCTCTGCCACGGCTGATCATGCACGATCACGTGACTGATCATGCACTGATCATCTGGCTATCATCACTGATCACTGGCTATCATGCTGATCACGTGGCTGATCATGCACTGATCACGACGATGTACACTGATCCGTGCTATATCATGCACTGATCACAGTGACTGCACATACAGTCATCCAGGCTGATCGCCACGTGTCTGACTGATCATGCACTGATCACGTGACTATCATGCACTGATCACATGATCATGCAATGATCACGCAGCTACCATGTACTGATCATGGTGATCATGCACTGATCATGCTGTGGCTATCATGCACTGATCCGCGTATCATGCACTGATCACGGCTGATCATGAATGATCACGTGGCTACCATGTACACTGTCACGTGGCTGATCATGCTGATCACGCAACTGACCATGCACTGGTCACATGACTGATCATGCACTGTTCGCGTGACTGATCATGCAGTGATCACGTGCTGATCATGCACTACTCACGTGGCTATCATACTGATCATGGCTGATCATGCAATGATCATGTAGCTACCATGTACAGTCACGTGAATGATCATACACCCATCAGTGCTGATCATGCACTGATCACGTGGCTATCATGCACTGATCACTAGACTGATCATGCACTGATCACCTCTATATATGCACTGCATGACTGCCCATGCACTGGTCACGTGGATATCATACACTAATCAGTGACAGATCATGCACTGATCACGTGGCTGATCATGCACTGAACTGTGACTGAGCATGGACTGATCACATGACTATCGTAGTGATCACGTGACTTAATGGCGCTGATCATGTGACTGATCATGCACTGATCATGTTTGCTATCATACACTGATGTGCCTCTGGAGGCAATAAACAAAGAGCTGAGTAGGCACGAATCAAACAGTCAGCAGGCAATAATCATGGAACTCAGCTGTGAGGAATCATGCTGCTCAGCTGGCAATAATCAAGCAGCTGAGCAGGCAGAATTGCGCAGCACAGCTGACAGGTATCAAGCAGATGACAGGCAGAATCGTGCAGCTCAGCTGGCAATTGTCAAGCAGATGAGCAGACGGTAATCACGCAGCTCAGCAGGCCAGATCACGTGACTGAGCATGCACTGTTCACGTGGCTGATCATACACTGATCACGTGACTGATCATGCACTGATCATTGGCTATCATGCACTGATCACGTGGCTGATCATACACTGTTCACGTAACTGATCATGCACTGATCACGTGGCTGATCATGCTGATCACGTGGCTGATCACACTGATCACGTGGCTACAGCACGTACACTGATCACGTGGCTGATCATGCACTGATCACGTGACTGATCATGCACTGATCACGTGGCTGATCATGCACTGATCAGTGGCTATCATGCACTGATCACTGGCTGATCAGCACTGATCACATGACTGATCATGCACTGATCATCATTATCATGCACTGATCAACTGGCTATCATGCACTGATCACGTGGCTGATCATACACTGATCACGTGACTGATCATGCACTGATCACGTCTATATCATGCTGATCACATGACTGATCATGCACTGATCACGTGGCTGATCATGCACTGATCATGTGACTGATCATGCACTGATCACGTGGCTGATCATGCCTGCTGCTCACTGTGGCTGATCATGCACTGATCACGTAGCTATCATGTACTGATCACGTGACTGATCATGCACTGATCACGTAATTGATCATGCACTGATCACGTGACTGATCATGCACTGATCACGTGACTGATCATGCACTGATCATGACTGCTATCATGCACTGACTCACGTGGCTGATCATGCACAGTCATGTGGCTACCATATACTGGTCACGTGACTGATCATACACCCATCAGGTGCTGATCATGCACTGATCACGTGGCTATCATGCACTGATCACGTGGCTGATCATGCACTGATCACGTGCCTGGTCATGCACTGATCACGTGACTGATCATGCACTGATCACATGGCTATCATGACTGATCACCTGGCTGATCATGCACTGATCACGTGGCTGATCATGCACTGATACCGTGACTGAGCATGGACTGATCACATGACTATCATGTAGTGATCACGTGACTTAATGGCGCTGATCATGTGACTGATCATGCACTGATCATGTTTGCTATCATACACTGATCATGTGCCTCTGGAGGCAATAAACAAAGAGCTGAGTAGGCACGAATCAAACAGTCAGCAGGCAATAATCATGGAACTCAGTGTGAGGAATCATGCTGCTCAGCTGGCAATAATCAAGCAGCTGAGCAGGCAGGAATTCGCAGCACAGCTGGCAATTGTCAAGCAGATGACAGGCAGGAATCGTGCAGCTCAGCTGGCAATTGTCAAGCAGATGAGCAGACAGTAATCACGCAGCTCAGCAGGCCCAGATCACGTGACTGAGCATGCACTGTTCACGTGGCTGATCATACACTGATCACGTGACTGATCATGCACTGATCACGTGGCTATCATGCACTGATCACGTGGCTGATCATACACTGTTCACGTGTCTGATCATGCACTGATCACGTGGCTGATCATACACTGCTCACGTAACTGATCATGCACTGATCACGTGGCTGATCATGCACTGATCACGTGGCTGATCATGCACTGATCACGTGGCTGATCACCACTGATCGTGACTGATCATGCACTGATCACTGGCTATCATGCACTGATCACTGGCTGATCATGCACTGATCACGTGGCTGATCATGCACTGATCGTGACTGATCATGCACTGATCACGTCTATGATCATGCACTGATCATGACTGATCATGCACTGATCACGGATGATCATGCACTGATCACGTGACTGATCATGCACTGATCACGTGGCTATCATGCACTGCTCACGTGGCTGATCATGCAATGATCACGTAGCTACCATGTACTGGTCACGTACTGATCATGCACTGATCACATTGATCATGCACTGATCACGTGACTGATCATGCACTGATCACGTGGTGATCATGCACTGATCACGTGACTGATCATACTGATAATCCTGCATGGCTATCATGCACTGATCACGTGGCTGATCATGCACTGATCACGTAGCTACCACATGCTAGTCACGTGACTGATCATGCACTGATCACGTGGCTGATCATGCACTGATCACGTGGCTGATCATGCACTGATCACGTGACTGATCATGCACTGATCACGTGACTGATCATGCACTGATCACGTGACTGTCATGCACTGATCCGTGACGTCATGCACTGATCATGGCTATCATGCACTGATCACGTGGCTGATCATGCACTGATCACGTGGCTGATCATGCACTGATCACGTGACTGAGCATGGACTGATCACATGACTATCATGTAGTGATCACGTGACTTAATGGCACTGATCATGTGACTGATCATGCACTGATCATGTTTGCCTGTCATACTGATCATGTGCCTCTGGAGGCAATAAACAAAGAGCTGAGTAGGCACGAATCATACAGTCAGCAGGCAATAATCATGGAACTCAGCTGTGAGGAATCATGCTCAGCTGGCAATAATCAAGCAGCTGAGCAGGCAGGAATTACGCAGCACAGCTGGCAATTGTCAAGCAGATGACAGGCAGGAATCGTGCAGCTCAGCTGGCAATTGTCAAGCAGATGAGCAGACAGTAATCAAGCTCAGCAGGCCCTGATCACGTGACTGAGCATGCACTGTTCACGTGGCTGATCATACACTGATCACGTGATGATCATGCACTGATCACGTGGATATCATGCACTGATCACGTGGCTGATCATACACTGTTCCACGTGTCTGACCATGCACTGATCACGTGGCTGATCATGCACTGCTCACGTAACTGATCATGCACTGATCACGTGGCTATCATGCACTGATCACGTGGCTGAACATGCACTGTTCACGTGGCTGATCACACACCTGTCCGTGACATATCATGCACTGATCACCTGGCACTCATGCACTGATCACGTGGCTGATCATACTCTGCTCACGTAACTCACATCATGCACACATCACACGTGGCTATCATGCACTGCTCACGTGGCTCGACATGCAATGATCACATAGCTACCATATACTGGTCACGTGACTGATCATGCACTGATCACGTAACTGATCATGCACTGATCACGTGACTGATCATGTGCTGATCACGTGACAT